>NC_090265.1:732628018-732931049 GCF_040414725.1 Anabrus simplex
AGCACAAGGCAAGCATAAAGAAAAGTGGAAGAATAATGACGAAAAAACATCTAACGATAAATATAGAGGAAAAAATTAAAAACTAACATAATTAGAGACACAACATACAAAAACAAAAAATAAAGGCTAAAGAAACAACGAGAAAAATTGTTGAACGTAAAACGAAGAGAAGGACTTATAGCTAGGCACAGTAAGATAAATACAGATATAACACTTAAGTAAACAAGAAGTCAAGTAAAAGTGGTTTTTATATATTCTTTTTTATGATTTTTGGTTATCTAATCAATTAAAAGAAAATATTTCCCCCTAATCGATACCTTTCTTTTATTTTGCCTTTGACAATTTATAAAATCATTAAACCGTGCTCGTAGAGGCGCGCGGCTGTGAGCTTGCATCTGGGAGATAGTAGGTTCGAATCCCACTATCGGCAGCCCTGAAGATGGTTTTCCGTGGTTTCCCATTTTCACACCAGGCAAATGCTGGGGCTGTACCTTAATTAAGGTCACAGCTACTTCCTTCCAACTCCTAGGCCTTTCCCATCCCATCGTTGCCATAAGACCTATCTGTGTCGGTGCGACGTAAAGCCCTTAGCAAAAAAAGAAAAAAAAATCATTAATAACAGGACATGTTTCGATCGCTTTGCGATCATCATCAGTTGCATACACAAAAGCTTAGATAAAACAGCATAAAGCAATCACATAGTTAAATCTTTGCTGACTTTAAAAACTAATGTTAGTAATGGACGTATGGGTTGGATGGGGGGGGGGGGCGGGGGAGGAGGTAGTTTGCGACGGGAGGGGGAGGATGGTTGTTAAGGATGTTAACTTTAAAATGAATTAAAAGTACTATCTGTGAGCTAAAATGTCTTTGGTATCATTTTAGGTCCTGAAGGTCTAATAAAATAACTTGTTTAAAAAACTAAAAAGTTTGGTATTGTGATCCTGAAGAAATGTTTTTTGCTGAAATATGCTTCTTTATTTGACTTCTAGTTTTCTTCTTTGTCACTTTGTACTGTACTAAAAAGGCCAATCCTCTTGTTTATCCTTTTCTAAGTGGAAAGGGTGTATCCGCTGTTGGTTGAATTAAGAATTGTATTCATAAACATATGAAGTTGGATGTTTGTTGTACGATCTGTAACCAGCAGAAAGAAATATGCATCTACTAGTTGAAATCACCTGGGGAAGTGTTGTATAAGGAAATTGTTTAGAATAATGGAAATTGATTGAGAAATTTTGGACTTACCCCTGTCCAATTGACTTCCTTTACTTCCCGTAATTACGGGTGTGGATCTGATTCTACTGTTCGTGACCTTGTGTAATAGCGGTGTGATGTGGTCTGTGATTCGGTGGGGGGAGGGGAAGTGAGGATGTGTCGTCATTTATTGTTTCTGGCGAGGAGGTGGCTTCTGTCTGTGACAAAAGCTGGTAAACATGAACCCAGGACTCCCTAGGGTAAGAGCCATGCCCAAGTTGCATAAAAAAGATATACCTATTAACCAGTAATTAATTTCCGTAAGAACCCCACATATAAAACATTACAATACATTCATAAGTTTTTAACACAAAACTATGATTTTCATTCTAGCACTGCCATAAAAAATTCTAGTGACTTCTGTAAGATGATTAAGGACTCAAACCTTCTCATGTTACTTGTTCATTTGATATAAAAGATATGCATACTAAAATTCCTATAGAGAATTTATTAGAACACAAACGGATCAGCATACCCGAAATAGAGGAGTTCATGACAATCCTTAAATTCGTACTTAACCAGAACTGCTTTTTATTTAACAACATGATATACCAACAAGATGGCCTCCCCATGGGAGCACCAGCCTGAGGCATATATACTTGGATCACTTGGAACATTCCCGTATTGTAGACCACATTAAAGGGCTTGATTTGTGGGTACGCTATGTAGATGATAAAACATATGCTGTAATTAATTAGGATCTCAATGATAGTCTTAGTATTTTGAACGTCCTGAACACCTTAGATCCTAATATACAGTTTACTATTGAAGAAGAGAAGAACGGTTCGATCAACTTTTTAGACGTTACTACAACTAGAAAAGGGAACCAATTTTACTTAGATTACATAGGAAGCCTACATTTACTCCAACCACGATTCACAATAACTCTCTACATCCCGACTCACAGAAAAAATCTGCGTATTATAGCTTTATTAATAGGGCCTTTGAAATTCCGTTAACCAACAAAGAGAGAAATAAAGAACTTGCTTTCATCCAACAACAAGCCTTCGTTAATGGCTTTAGTCTTGAAATGATTAACAGGTTAATCACTAAACGTAAATGTAAACAACAAACAAACTTAATAAAACAGTCAAAGAAAACAAAAAATGTACGTGAGGTTCATCTACAACAATCCTAATATTTACGTAATTACAAATTTATTTAAGAAATAAGGCATCAAGGTAGCATTTTCAACAAACAATAACACTAGGCACAGGTTTTTCAACCACAACATGGTTAATAAGATCAAAGAAGAATGTTTCCAGGATTCAGGAATTTATAAGTTGATTTGCAACCAGTGCAAGGCCACATATGTAGGGCAATCCAGACGGAACTTTGCAATAAGGTATCAAGAACACGTCAGTGTGGGAAAAACATAGAAGGTTTTCCGCAATGGGAGTACATATGAAAGAGACGGGTCATAAATTTACAGATATCAAACAAGACCTTGTAATTATTAATAGAATAAATAAAGGAAGACTGATGAATAGTTTAGAAAATATTCACATTTTTCTGAATAAGTTAATTAATAAGGACAAGAACTTAAATGAGATGAATGAACAAAGAAATCCCTTATATGAACACATATTGAGATACATGGATTCATTAGGTAGGAATCAAACATGCCCAGCAATTGTAACAAGCAAGTATGAGGGCCCTACCGTCACAGACAGAAGCCACCTCCTCACGAGAAACAACAAATGACGACACGCTCTCGCTTCTCCTCCCCCCTCCGAATCAAGCTAGCATACAGACCACATCGCACCGCTATTACACAAGATCGTGAACAGTAGAATCAGATCCACACCCGTAATTACGGGAAGTAAAGGAAGTCCATTGGACAGGGGTAAGTCCAAAATTTCTCAATCAATTTCCATCGTTCTAAACAATTTCCTTAGACAACACTTCCCCAGGCGATTTCAACTAATAGACGCATATTTCTTTCTGCTGGTTACAGATTGTACAACAAGCTATCCAGCCTCATATGTTTATGAATACAATTCTTAATTCAACCAACAGCGGATACATCCTTTCCACTTAGAAAAGGATAAACAAGAAGATCGGCCTTTTTAGTACAGTACAAAGTGACAAAGAAGAAAACTAGAAATCAAATAAAGAAGAAGCATATTTCAGCAAAAAAAAAAAAAAAAAAATCTTCAGGATCACAACACCAAATTTTTTACTTTTTTAAACAAGTGATTTTATTAAGCCTTCGGGACCTAAAATTATGCCAAAGACATTTTAGCTAATAGATAGTATTTTTAATTCATTTTAAGGTTAACATCCTTAACAACCATCCTCCCCCTCCCGTCGAACACTACCTCCCCCCCATCCAACTCGTACGTCCTTTACGAACATTAGTTTTTAAAGTCAGCAAAGATTTATTGATTAGATTACATTATCGATACAGCAATGAAGTGGATAGTTTGTAATTTTTGGTTATGTTTGCATTTTTGCATTGTATATGGATGTACAGTCCTCAGCCCAAAGGCTCGTTGTATCCTCAACAGCTCTGCCATCAGCTGTCACAGATGGCCTAGGCATCACTGAAGAGGCATACTACGGAAATGAGGAGCGAGGTAGTTTCCCGTTGCTTTCCTCATGGAGCCAGAAGTTGCTATTACATATCAGTCTGCCAAGCCCACTGAAATGCACGTATCAACTGACTCTATGAGCAACATTTTCACACCATTCGTAGCAGGGACTGGCTGCATAAAGAATGGTATTACTTGCATCGCTCATACCTCAGTCACTTTCATATTGTCAAAGCCAAGCGTAAGACTGTGACAGAACAGTGAAAGTAACAAAATTGTTCTAGCCCATACCAGAAGACATAGTGCACTGTAAACACTAGGTCCCACCAGCAAAGGCACAGTATGACAAATTAAAACCTTTCGAGATCAATTCCTTCTTATGGACTTTTAGTGTGGTGTTTTTATGGAGCATTTCTATATTCTTTTAAGGTTGAAGAAGGCCGAATAGGGCCAAAACTTGTATCTTTATTGTGTTTATTCAACACTTCATGTATTGACCAAGGTGGACTTTAGTGTAAAGTCTATACGGAACAATATTCTTAAATTGCAAGACTCTAGAATATTCAAACATATGTGAAGTTTTAGATAAGATCATTGTTGCCTCTTATGAGTAAAGGAATGGAACAAACAGGTCAATGAATAGGAACACACAACAGGATGAAGACAGTGACATCATCTATCCCAGTTGTTCTCAGCTTCATGAGGAGAGCACGCACCCCTTCCTGTCCAAGTTGAACTGTACCCAGTATGGCAGAACACAGATAATTGTTGTCTTGCTATGTGTGAGTGACCTGCTTGTGAACGTCTTCAGAGCCTGGTGTTTGCTGCCCAAGGCCAGGAAGTGCGACTACACGTCTTAGATGCTGACGATTTGTCAAAGTCGGATGAAAGTCTGGGCAGGTGAGAGAGGAGCTCTAACACTTGATATTCTTTGTTTGAAGAGGGCTCAATGTTTCGTGTTCTTTGGCACTGCTTCTGTGTAAGTCAGTGTGGAGTAACATTCACAGCTCTATTTCTCCAGTGGATGTTGAAAGTTAATCCAGATCAGTTTTAGTTGTAGTTCCTCTTAAAAGATCTCTTATCTATTATGAAGTAGCTCAAAATAAATACTCTGCACTTCTTATGGATATGTTGAGCCATTTCTTGGTGCATGAGAAATGTATGCAGCTCTTTAACTTCATAGCTTAAAAATCCAAGGTCTGGGGTTTTGAATTTAAACCTCTTGAGAATATTCAGGCAACATAAATTTAAAACCTCAAATGTAAATGTTATAACTTTACCAATTCCTGTTGTACTGAAAAGGGGAAGAAGACTAAATTGTAATCAAGATGTATGTGTGAAGAGTGTGAATGATACTATACGGAAGAAGAGGATATCTTTTTTTTTGGACTCATTATGAGGACACCAGAAACCAGATTCATCATTTTCCAGCTCCAGTTTTCCCGGGTGTGGTGTAAAAGCGCTCACCACTTCTTCCTGTCAAAGTATAGTTCCTCTTATGTCCTCCCACTTGGCATTCCTTTTGCTGACCTCTGATTTCACTGTATCTATCCATTGATTCCTTGCTCTCCAACTCTTTCACTTCTCTGTCAAACTAATTCCTTCCTGTTCTCGTTCCGTCCATCCTCATAACATGTCTAAAGCATTGTAGCCTGAGTTCCTAAAAGCGTGGTATTTTGATGCCAGCCTTCTTCCTGTTTACTTCATTTCTAATCTTGTCCTGCCTGGTCTTTTGGTTCATTGTTCTGATGAATTTAATTTCTGTTGACTGGATTTTACTCTTAGCCTTGTTATGCAGGCTACATGTTTCGAGTCCATATGTGAGAATTGGAATGAAGTGGGTATAAAACATGGTCAGTTTTGCTTTCTGTGGTATTTTATCATCCCAGAGTAGATTTCTCACTTGGAAATAAAATTGAGACGTTTTCTGAGTCCTATTAAGTATTTCTTGGTTTTCTGTGTTATTGAGAAACCAGATCAGCAAGAAAAATTATAGAGAAACTCTGGAATCTAAAACAACTAGTAGAATGGATTAAGGAAATTAGAGAGGAGGATATGGAAGAACTAGAAATAACCCTGGACAATTTGCAAAACAAAACAGAAAATTTAAAGAAACTGAAAACATAACGATAAGATTTAAACCAAAAATAAACTAATTACACACAGTGGAAAGTGTATTTACAGATAAGGAATGAAAGAAAAGATCAGAATGAATGGAAACCTACTGGACAATTAGGAAAGAAAACTTATCGAAGAAGATGACCAGGAAGTCAGACCAGAATAACGCCGTAAAAGCAGCAGAAGTGTGACTTTGCTCTGTGTATTGTTTCATTCAGCATCAAATATTTGAAAGAGATTACATTGATATTTTTCCCCTTGTAATTTTTTCTTAGCAAAAGTGGCTGTAAAATTTTAATTGTAGTTGCTCACGCAGTATTCACTGCTGAAGACATTTTGTAGAATTGAAATTAATTTTTAACAGGAACAAATATTCAGGCTTTTAAAAATGTCTTCATAATTTTCAAAAATTACTCGCAAAAATGTGATGTCTGTAATAAATATTAAATTTCAGCAATGAAACATTTTTGAACCAACATTTATAAAAAAAGGAAAGGTTAAGTTATAGTGGTAATGTTAAATTTATTGTCATGTGAACATCTCCAGGCCATAAACTGAATCACATTTTTATTTAATTCTGTGAAGAGCCAACTAACTACTTTTCTAAATGCGTGAGCGGTTGTAGGGAATGTCGCCAGGGACAGTTCATTCAGTATTAAAGAGCTGAATGTGTTTTCTCATGTGACAACCATTGCTGTGAAGATGATTAGTGCACCACTCAGAGAATTGGGAATTTAAATTCGAGACCTTACATATTTTAATATTTAAAACTCTTTTTTTACCATTGAACCAGGATCATAACAGATCATTGTCAGGTTTTTGTTTTAATAGCCTGAAGCGATGGTCTACTAATACATCCCTCTGAAAATGGACATATCTTGTCATTCTTGGCCCATTCAACAAAATATGTGATTTCTTCAGAACAATGCCCTTAAATTATTAAAAAATGTAGGAGTTCATGCTAAGGATTGTAGAAGCCCTGAAAGTGTCATGTGACAATCATACTGCTTACATGTACTCGGTATCATGCAAATTGTAATGGATGTGGAGGTAGAGCTGTGAATGAAGGATGCCTGGATTCAGTTTGATCTAGAAGATCAGTTATTAGGCATTGGAGTTTTAAACTGTATAGGAAGGATGGATAAGGAGAACTTCTTAACTTTCAAAATTCCTGTACTATTTCATGAATTCAGTTACGTGTTGTAGCCTGCCCAGTAATTAGGAACTATGACTTGACCATAATTTTTTCTCAGACTTTTTCAAGTAGTATATTTATCTATGTTTCATCTTCTTTTAAGTTTTTTCCTTCAAGAGCAAGATTACTGGTGCTTGTATTTTTGGATATGATGTGCCAGGTAAGTTGAATACAAAGCACCATGAGAAAGAATGAGGCATGGGTAACGGCCAAGATCTATGCTTCAGCTGAAATAAAAAAATTCACTTGTTCTTAACACTGTTTAAGACTGTAGGAAAAAAAAAAAAAAAAAAAAAAAAGAATATCAATGATTTTCAAGATTTCAAAAAGAAAAGGCTTGTTGTTAATAAGTTAGAAGGCTTTTTGTATCTGCGGGAAATGTTTTAAAATATGCAACAGTTGCTTCATACATTCGTCCACTGAGGTGGTTGGCAAATGATTGAAGTATTTTTGTATCTTGTATATTACTAAATGTTATGATTACATGAATGGAATGCCTGGGAGTGGAACATGCACGGTGTTGGTTGGTGCTGTCCACTGATGCATGCACTTTGCCTGAATTGTTGCTCAAATGATTTAATTGTCAATTTCACAGTCCAGCATGTGAACTCTTATTGCTTCTACTTTTTGCTTACTGTTCCCTTTTGCTCACAAGTTTTAAATTTACTCTGTATGTAGACCTCTGTTTATCTAGTGTTGGTGAAATAACCGTTTACAGTTTGAAGGTTGCTCAAAATAATTTTAGAGGCCGATGACCTATATGTTAGGCCCCTTTAAACAACAAGCATCATCAAAATGATTTTGTGTGCTGAATTAGGTATGTTACAAGGTGGAAAGTGAAACATTATGATACAATACTCAGTTTCTACCAACATAAAATATAACGTACACTGTGTAATGTTGACTGATTTTTAGATGATATAAATTCTTTCATGGATGGTGTCTACTTTTTCAATGGTAGGACTATAACGTGTTCATCCTAATAAACAAAAGATTTGAACATAGTATGAAATCCAATGTTGTACACTATACGAGAGAGAGTATATCACACGGACTGTATTCATTTCCTAACTTCACTTTCAGCCCTTGTAATGTAAGTAACTATTAACGGTCTCTTTTACAGAAATGTTTACCTGCCTGTCTGTCTGTGTGTGGGGTACCTGTGCCCATTAAGTTTAACATGTAAATTGATGTAATCTGTTTGGTTCTGGCTATTTCAGGTTTAATACCAACTGACTGACTGGTGTACTAATATTATACTTTTTTCTAAACTAGATCATCACTTAGGTTATTATTGGACCTATGTCGAAGTGAAGGATTTGTTAAACATTTTTTAGACTTATTTTGGTAAGAAACCATTTGCACAGTTAATGTTGATATATCTTAACATATTGGACTTTGAAATCTGTACCAATCACTCTAGTCTGAGCATACTTTTAAGGTTTTTAAAACATTTTGCTCTCTGCAAACATCATAGTTATTTGTAAGCTTATTTTTGCACTATATTGGGGTGACTTTCTGCATTCATTTTGTTGCACAGGTTATTTTCCCATTTTTTTTTTACAAGAATGACCATGTTTTCATTGAAACAAGTCAACCGATGGGTGTTAATACATATTTTTGTTCCAAATAAAAAAAGGACCAGAGGTTAAATATAGCAGAACATTATATTTATTGAGAAACCACTGTCATCACATAAAATGTCCAGAGTGACTCTTGAGTCTACCACGTCTCAAATTTCCACAACAATATCTGGAAAGCAATATCAGAAATGATCTTCTAAGATAGAAATATCACGATGTTACTGACTTGGGCAGTGGTACTGCCATCTAGTGACATACAACCCTAACTAAAGTATCATGGAATCTTAAATGACACACACAGTTCGTTCCCAGCTTTTAAGGTCTTGTCAAAACCTACCATCAGGCTACGCTCCCACCTCGACTGGAACATAGTTTTTCCCGCTGTGGTCTTTGTCTGTGGGTTGAAATTCATTTTCTCATGTTGGTGTGTTTTGTCTGAGAATTGTTCAGTACATCCTCATCTTCATGAAATTGATAAAAAGTTTACAAGTCCTTTGGAATCTCTAATTCCCTGCCTTTCATGGTTCTTCCTGCTTTTCCAGTACTCTCATTTTTAAATGTACTGGTGGTGAACCCAAAGAAGAATACATTAAATTCTTTCTCTCTCTCTCTCTCTCTCTCTTTACATCTTCCTTTCCTCAAGTTTTATATTTCAAGGAACTTGACTTGGGCCTACTCCCAGGGGTAGCTCAGAGGAGTGCAAATCTGTGACCATGGAATCTCTAGCTGTATCTGACATTGCTTGGTGCCAGCCTCATGTTCATCTTTCCTATTTGTGAGGGCTAGGGCGTCTTTATATCATTTTCACGTCCTTTGTAGCCCTTTCCTTTCCTTTGCTGATATTTCATTCTTCTCACATTGATTATAGTAAGAAAGGATGATTAAACAAACGCCATCATCCCCTGCTACTTGACATGAGACTTGGATTAAAATGTCAAATTTTTTGTCTGATTTTATCACTCGTAGTGGGAAAGGAATGTAT
Organism: Anabrus simplex; assembly: GCF_040414725.1. Classification (NCBI taxonomy): domain Eukaryota; kingdom Metazoa; phylum Arthropoda; class Insecta; order Orthoptera; family Tettigoniidae; genus Anabrus; species Anabrus simplex. The sequence continues at coordinate 732,637,682 of NC_090265.1, forward strand.
TTTATGTGTCATTCTGAGCTAAGGATGAAATTCTGTGAAATTACTTTTAAAAATTAAAATCTCATTAGGTTACCATTTTATAATTTGCTTTGCCATTGCCACCACCATCACCTTGTGTACGTTTTGGCCAGTGTTCAAGTCAAAACATCCTCACACTGCCACTTTGTTCTTGTTCCTAATCTTCCATAGCACACGAACTGCATGTAATTGTGTTTCATTTTTCTGTATACTTTGTGATCCTCTACATGTTTTTATTTTTTCCATCCAAAATATACCTCAATAATCTTGTGTACATCCTGCAGTTTTCCATTTTCATCAGAGTTATTACTTAAACCTCCCAGAAAATGTGTGTGAAGAATCAACAGACATCTCACAATTTTAGTTGCATTTATAATAAGACATGTTTAATATTGATTGTATTGCTCTACAGCATTGGTTTACTGCAATACAGCCTGGTGAGGAATTGCATCATACTCAGTTCACAAAAACCATTGAATTGCACCACAAATACAGAGCTGTTATGTTGAAAATGAAACGGCAGGACTTCAGTCGGGTTACTAAAACATAATACTTTTCAAATTGTTGTGAAACAGGCTCATAAATTTCACACCAGTTACGTGCAAATTAAGAGTTAGAGATCCCTGTCAAGTGAAGAGGAATTAAGAAACCTTCCTACTTAACCCAATCGCTTCAGGTTTAATGGTCCCGTGCGCTCACTTAGAAATCGGATTTAAATCGTCCTCAAAACTGGAACTTTCATACTCATTTTTCAGTGAAGCATTCAAAATAATTGTACTCAACAACGCTGTTAGAACGAAGATTTTGTGTGGCATATCTCAAAACATACGGGTATACGTGGAAGCACTTCTCACTACTCGCTCTCTCTCGAAAAATTGGGGTCTCAGTACATTTGTATTTGCTCCAATATAATTTGATGCGAGGCTTATGAACTTGGGACATAAGAATCCACAGGTAAAGTAGGCCTTATTTCATCCTCATTAGTGTCAGACCACTTCTTCACAGTCTTCTTCCATACGGGTCTGATAATTGTTACGTAGCGCAAATATTTGTTTTCCGCCCAATGTGGGAAATGACGGGCCCATAACTTGCAAGAACACAGTCAACTCCAATACAAAATTATCTAAATATTTGTCTCTCAGTTCTCCTGATACCCTTGGAGACCCTGAAAAGTGATGAGTAATTGGTTGGTTATCTCTTTTACTAACCCACACTCAGTCATTGTTTTGGTTTTGCACGTGGGACTTTAGGTAAGATTTCACTGACACTCGTATCACATGAAATATCACTTTCCTTTCAAATCTCTTATTCAGCGTTATCTCCGACTCAGCAATAGCATTGCTGTCACTTGCTTATGCTGCGCCCGGAGCCATGGCTGGGAAAATAACTGACACATAATGAAATGTTTGTGTTTTCAGAGGCTACAGTTAGGCAATAAATAATGGTGCAAGTCCTTAGGAGAGCTGTAAACAAGCCACATTCCTGTTCTATTCATAGAAGTTTGCAAAAGGGAAACCCTTACAGGGGTGATCAAAATATAAGCTAGTACATAGGACTCGATGCAGCGCATGAATGTCTCGTCATTTGAGTTTAAGGCCTGGCCAATGCTTGCGTGAATGTCACATCCAGTGAGTCGAATGGGTTAACAAGGAACTTTCAGTTCCAATCTGTGTTACACTCGTTTACACTCCTGTAGAAAAATTACCCTTGATACATGTAATAATTTAACACTGTAGAGACTGTTGCTAACATTGGGGCTAGTAAGCCTCATATAGGGCAAGTTTTCAAGAAATTATGGAAATTAGTCGGCTGTATTGTAAGATTCTTCCATACGGGCTTGTTAATTGTTACGTGATCACTGATGCTACCTCCCCTTTCCTCCGTCATTCCTTACTGGCTTGTTTGGATTCGGGAGTGTAGTGATGGACCCATGTTTCGTCGCAGGTGACGGTCAGACTGAAAAATGCATCACCTTCTTCCGCAATTATTAAGACATTGACGACCAGACATTTCATTGTTGGTGTTTGAGATGCAGACCAGCCGAGAGGAGCATATCTAAAGTAAGATACAGGCTTGAGCAAAATGTCATATAATGTTTGTATTATTTGACAAAAATTGACACTTCATTATCCTGCAAGCATTCTTTGTGGTGTACCATTTAGACACTGGCTGTTAATGCTATGACATGTTGTTGAATGACAGCCAAATTAATGGAAGCTTAAACTGTGTTGAAGAAAGAATTTGTACGTATTCAATTCTGGAAAAGGTCCTGTTTGTCGATAAACACTAATAGCTCATTGCTTTGTTAACTCCCTTTTCTGTCTGATGATAATGCAGTCTTATGAGATACAGTTCTAACCCTTCTTGCCGCAATCACAGATCGTTGCCTGTTGCGGGCGACCACTTTCTGAGTGACCCGACCTTTGAATGTACGAGGGGGGGGGGGGGATCAAATATAAACAAGATTTAAAAAAATTGAAATTCATTTATTGAAAAACACAAGGAAACTACAATTTATTTTTCCACATAGTTTCCTGCTTTGCAAATGCATTTGCCCTAGAGTATGGGCAGCTTTTTGATGCCCTCATCGTAAAAAGAACAGGGTTGTGTCACAGTCTGTTGCACACGAAGTCTTCCACACTCTCGTCATCTTCAAATCGTTCCCCTCCTAGAGCTTCTTTAAGCGGTCTGAACAAATGGAAATCACAGGGCGATAAGTTTGGGCTGTAAGAAGGATAATCAAGTGTAGTCCAGTGCATTTCCTGTAGCTTGGAGACAGATCTGCAGTATGGGCCCGCGCATTGTCGTAGAGGAGGATGATCTTTCGAATCAGTTGGTCTCGTCTTTTGCAGCGATATGCAACCCTCGCCTTGTTGAACAGCTTGCAGTAGTAAGCAACAACATCGTTCATGCAAAAAAAAAAATCAGTCAGCAAAATGCCTCGCTGATCGAAAAACACGGTTTCAAAAACCTTGCCAGCTGACAGTTGAGTCTTGGCTTTCACTGGTGCTGCCTCCCCTTTCCTCTGCCACTCCTTACTGGCTTCATTGGATTCGGGAGTGTAGTGATGGACCCATGTTTCATCACAGGTGACAATCAGACTCAAAAATGCATCACCTTCTTCCGCAAATTTTGCTGTAAGCTTCTGACAGACCTCCAAATGTTTCAACTTCAGATTTTCGGTCAAAAGGCAAGAGACCCATGTGGAACACACTTTACGGAACTGCAGGTCGTTTATGACGATTGCTTGATAGCTCCCATAACCGATTCCGACTTGTTTCTGCAATTTCTGATACTCTCGCCCATCGATAGTCGTCAGTAATGTCTTTAACCGCACAAATGTTTTCGTCTGTAATGCTGGTCCGAGGAGGGCGATCGTGTTGCTGATTTCCCACACGTTCTTGCCCTTCCTTGAACTTTTTATGCCAGGCAAACACGAGTCCTTGACAACGTTTGATCACCGAACTGAGCAGTCAATCTCTGGCAAATTTCCGCCTCTGCAACTCCTTCACGAGTAAGAAATTTTATAATTATGCATTGCACGGTGGAGGGGTGCACCTGTTGCTCCGACAATGTGAGCGTTACTGACGAAACGGCGGGAAATATCTTAACAGCACGCTCTTCCCACTCCTAAAGGTCCCGCCTAAGCATAGCAGAAGCGCGGGGCCAGTCCTACCAACTGTTGATGCTCAGGAACAAAAATTCCGTTTGTGTTTGATCGACTTTCATATATTGGCTCCTCAGCGTGAATTAGCAACCACCAAATTGGAGGAAACTGCAGAAAAATGAAGGGCTGTTTAAAAATGTTCTTGTAGCCAGTCATCCATGCACTGCTAACGAACTATGTAAATTCATGTAGTTTGTCATCGGTGTGTTAAGATTTCCACATTGCTAGGACGTAAAGAACACTAAAATATATTTTATTTCACAAATTTTCAAAATGTGCTCTTTGCATGAATAACTTGCATAGAAAATCTCATATCTATATATATAAAAGAACATGTACCTTTCCTAACATCCCTTACATCAGCTAGCCACAAAGGAGCCGGGAATTGGTCAGAGGAGTGCAGGAAAGAATTCAGCAATAAAATGAAGGAATACTGGGCCAACAGGAAGGCTCAAGAGGCCATTAAGAACACAATCCAGTACGCTAAAAGGGGCAGACGACGACAAAAACACAGCTAGAACACACGCACCGTGGTCCACAGACGGCCTAAACACAAAGAAGAAAAAAAGAACATGGACTGACTGACTGACTGACTGACTGACTGACTGACTGACTGTCATCGCCGAGCCAAAACTACTGGACATAAAGGAATGAAATTTTGAGGATACATTTATATCACAATGTAGGTGCTCGCTAAGGGAGGATTTTTGGATATTCTGTTGCTAAGGGGCTGAACAGTGTGCTGAATTTTAAAAATGAGTGGATCTGTATCTCAAAACTTTAAAAATTTACAGATGTAAAAATTGGTATTTAGGATCTCCTTTAAAAATAAAGAAACACATTTTTTTTTGTTTTCGGAAAATCCCAATAGGAGGGGTGAAAAAGGGGTTGAATGCCTTTAATGAGGATACTTTTATCTCAGAAAATGAAGGTAATGCAGACCTGAAAATTGGTATTTGGGATCTTCTTTAAAAATAAAGAAACATTATTTTTTGGTTTTGGAAAATCCAATTAATGGGGGTTTATCAGGAGTGAAAAATTGGGGTTAATTTTTAGAAAGACTGTATCTACAGTATATCTTGGAAAGGTAAAATGTTACAGACATAAAAATTGGTATTTGGAATCTCCTGTAAAAGTAAAGAAACACAGGTGATTTGTCTTCGGAAACTCCACTTAAGGGGAACTAAAAAGGGGGTGAAATTTTAAAATGAGCATGTCTACAGTATATCTCAAACACTTAGCATCTTACAGAAGTGAAAAAATGGTATTTTTTATCTCTATTAAAAATAAAGAAACATATATTTTTTGTTTTCGGAAGAACCACTTGGGTGGGGGGTAAAAGTGACTGAAAATGGGGTTGAATTCTTTTAATTAGGATACTGATATCTCAAAACCTGAAGATGTTACAGACGTGAAATTTGGTATTTGGAATCTGCTGTAAAAATAAAGAAACATGTATTCTCGGAAAATCCAATGAAAGAGGGGGTGTGTGTGAAAGAAGTGAAAAATTAATTGTATGAGGATACTTACATCTAATAAAAACTAAAGTTGTTACAGACGTGAAAATTGGTATTGGTATATGGATCTCCTTTAAAAACAAAGAAAAATGCGTTTTTGGGGGGAAATCATCTGGGGGGTGGGGGGTGGGGAAGGAGTTGAGACCAATTTATTTTACTGTTCATAATGTACTACTTGATTCTGATCATAAACTGATAATTTTTTATTTTTCCTGGGTTCGTTTTCAAGAGCCATATTTTCCTTTGGAGAACATTAAGTTAGATTACAGTAGATTCTCCTGGCATATAAATAAAAATTGAAACACATTTGAAATAAACGATAGGAATGATATTGACTGTGCAGTTGTTCACCTCTGTAATAAGGTCAATAATGCACGGAAGTATATAATTCGTATTGCCAGAAATCCTGCGCACTTGCCTACGCACGACAATGGTGCTGGTCACATTGTCAGCAATGACAATGGCAGCAGATGTAATCTAGCGCCAAGTAGCGGTCTTGCATTTTGCTGCACGGTCCAGAACATCAATAATAATAATAATAATAATAATAATAATAATAATAATAATAATAATAACCTAAATTCAACTAATATCACCCACTCTAATAATAATAATAATAATAATAATAATAATAATAATGATCTGGACCATCGTCAAAATGTACGGATCGCACTGGAAACGGGTCCTGGCCGGGTAATGACTACAAATGCAGTCCGGCTGCGAGTTCAGTACCGTCAAGGCATCCAAGACGACACCACGCCGGATCTCCTCAAGGATTTGATCCATATTAAAAATCCTTATAGGAAAAGATGGCAAAGATTTAGTGACCCAACTGACCAGGCGGAACACCTGGAGCTAGCCGAGGAAGTACGAAATCGATTGCTGGAAAGAAATATTGAAAAATGGGAGGAATTTTGCCGTCGGATCGCAAATTTTGGCAGATTATATATACAATGTAAGTATTCAATTATAAATTTCAGTGTAATACTGTAGCGAAGTGCGGGTATCTTGCTAGTAATCTATATATATAAAACTAGCAGTTACCCGCGGCTTCGCTCGCTTCAATTACGTAATTTGATAAAAGTAATAGTTCCTTAGCACTGTTCTAAGACATTATCTGAAAATTCCTAAAGTATAAAAACTCACCGAAATATAGAGTTTCATTTACCCCCGAAACTCTTTGTAAATCACGTTTGAGGTATTTACACGTAAGAAACAATCTTGTCTCAAGTCGCAAAAATACAAGTTTCCTTTTTATTTAAAAAAATTTTTTTTTTTTTTAAGGAGACTCGAAATGCCATATCTGTAACATTTTTAAAGAGATAAGTATCCCCATAAAAAATAATTCAACTCACTTTTCAACTTCCTTTCACCCCAGTTAAGTGCCCTTTCCGAAAACAAAAACGTACCTATTCCTGTATTTATAAAGGACTTTCCAAATACCAAGTTTCTTGTCTCTCACATGTTAAGTTCTTGACATATACTATAGATATACCGGTACTTCTTTTAAAAATTCACCTGCTTTATCAATTCATTTCAGCCCCTTAAATGGATTTTCTGAAAGCAAAAATACTGTATGTGTTTCATTATTTTTAAAGGAGATTCCAAATACCAATTTTTACGTCTGTAAACTTTTAAGTTTTTGAGATATAGATATCCTCATTTAAACATTTCACCCCCCCCCCCTTTCACCCCCTAAGTGATGGAATACCCAAAAATCCTTCCTTAGTGGGCACCTACACCCTAATATAAATGTATCCTCAAAATTTCATTTCTTTATGTCCAGTAGTTTGGGCTCGGCGATGATGTGTCAGTCAGTCAGTTAGTCATTCAGTCACTCAGTCAGTCAGTCGGGACATGTTATTTTATATGTTATTTTATATAGATAACGTGTACTGATTGACTGATTCATCGCCGAACAAAAACTACTGGACATAAAGAAATTAAATTTTGAAGATGCATTTATCTTACATTGTAGGTGCTCACTAAGGGAGGATTTTTGGATAATCCGTTGCTAAGGGGGTGAAAAGGGGGGTGGATTTTTAAAATGAGTGTATCTATATCTCAAAAGCTTAACAGTTTAAAGACGTAAAAATTGGTATTTGGAATCTTCTTTAAAAATAAGGAAACACATATTTTGTTGTTTTCGAAAAATCCTCTTAAGGGGTATGAAAAAAGGTGAAAAAGGGGTTCAGTACCTTTTATGAGGATACGCTAGAGTCCCGTTAATCCGAAAGTACGGTTAATCCGAACTGAAATAATCAATTTTTATGAAAAGTTCTCCTTATTGAAATGAAAGAACATATTACAGAATGAAGATTTACTTGCATTTGATTAGTCATATTTTATTAGAATAACTTAATGTAAACATAATTACACATCATAAACCATCAATCACTGGTCGTTTATCTTTACAAAGTCTGTTAGTTTATTTTGCCGTAGTGATTAGAACTTACTCGAAGATGCATTGTTAAACCAACGTCTCATAAACATCACATCAGTAGGCGTAGCAGCGGTGTGTTGCTCGACATAGCGCATGGCAAATTATAAGGCGGCCATGGCAACTGAATGTGACAATAGTTGTTCATTGTGGTCTTCTTCGTCGTCACTCTGTTCCTCATCAACTCCAAATTCTTTCTCCATCATAGCTACAATTTCTTGGTCTGTTTGTAATTGATGACAGTCAGCTTCCATCCACTCGCTAATATCATTCGATCCTGGCGCAGTCCGGGGCTATTTGAAGGTGCTCGAATACGTCAGCCTCGTGTAATTATATTTCCTGGCACGTAAAAACTCCTGCGGGAGAAAATCTTGGCACCTAGGCGTCTCCGGAAACCGTAAAAGTAGTTAGCGAGACATAAAAACAATAACATTATTATTAGAAAATATTTTCCGGTTAATCCAAAAATTTCGTAATCCGAACAGACTCCGGTCCCAATTAGTTCGGATTAACGAGACTCTACTGTAGTTATATATCAAAAACTGAAGATGTTACAGTCTTGAAAATGGATATTTGAAATCTTTTTTAAAAATAAAGAAACACGTATTTTTTTTTTTTTGAAAATCTTCTTAAGAGGGGGTAAACAGGAATCACCAAGGGGGTGAATTTTTAAAATAAGTGTATCTATGATATATCTCAAAACTGTAATATGCTACAGACATGAAAACTGGTATTTGGAATCTCCTGTAAAAGTAAAGGAACACGCATAATTTGTTTTCTGAAAATACACTTAAGGGGAGGTGTTAAAGGGGGTGAATGAGCAATCTATAGTATATCTATGCCTTTGCTGGCAGGACCTAGTGTTTACAGTGCACTATATCTTCTGGTATAGGCTGGTATTTGTTACTTTCATAGATCTGTCTCTGTCTTATCCTTGGCTTTGACAATATGAAAGTGACTGAGGTATGAGCGATGCTAGTAATGCCAATTCTTATGCAGCCAGTCCCTGCTGTGAATGGTGTAAAAATATTGCTCATAGGGTCGGTTGGTGTGTGCATTTCAGTGGGCTTGGCAGACTGATATGTAATAGCAACTCTGGCTTGGTAGGAAAGCAACGGGAAACGCCTCTTCAGTGATGCCTAGGCCATCTATGACAGCTGATGGCAGAGCTGTTGAGGATCCCACCAGCGGAATCGCAGCCGGACTGTACATACATACATATAGTATATCTCAAAAACTTAACTTATAACAGAAGTGAAAATTGGTATTTTTGATCTCTTTTAAAAATAAAGTAACACGTATTTTTTTGTTTTGGGAAAAACTTGAGGGGGGGGGGGGGATGACTGAAAGAGGGTTGAATTATTTTTAATTAGGATGCTGGTATCTCCAAAATTGAAGATATTACTGACGTGAAAATTGGTATTTGGTATCTCCTTTAAAAATAAAGAAACGCATGTTTTTTATTTTTGGGAAAAAGTACTTAAATGACTGAAAAAGGTATTGAATTGTTTTTATTAGGATACTGAAAATGAAAACCTAAAACCTGTTTTCCAGTCATTGACTGGGTCAGGGATGTAATGAATGAATCAGATATAGGCTGTTAGTGCGATGGGGTCGCCACTCCCAAAGTGATTCATTAATGACTGATAGATGCTATGAAATGAGAATGGAGAGTGTTGCTGGAATGAAAGATGACAGGGAAAACCGGAGTACCCGGAGAAAAACCTGTCCCGCCTCTGCTTTGTCCAGCACGAATCTCACATGGAGTGACCGGGATTTGAACCATGCTATCCAGCGGTGAGAGGCCGACGCACTGCCGTCTGAGCCACGGAGGCTCCCTTTATTACGATACTGGTATTCCAAAACTGAAAATATTACAGACGTAAACATTTGTATTTCGAATCTCCTTTTAAGAAAACAAGGTACTTTTTCCAAAAATTCACTTAATGGGGTTGTAAAAAGGACTGAAAATTGAGTTGAGCTCTTGTTATGAGGATACTTATATCTCAAAAACTGAAGATGTTTTAAACATGAAAATTTGTATTTGTAATCTTCTTTAAAAATTAAGAAACACGTATTTTTTTTTCTTTTTTTTTCTTTCGGAAAATCCACTTAAGAGGGTGGGGTGGGTGAAGGGAACTGAAGAATGTGTTGAATTATTGTTATGAGGATACTTATATATCAAATACTGAAGATGTTACAGAGGTGAAAATTGGTATTTGGATTTCCTGTAAAAGTAAAGGAACACACATAATTTGTTTTTTGAAAATTCACTTAAGGGGAAGTGTTGAAGGGGGTGAATTTTTAAAATGAGCATATCTACAGTTTATAAAAAAAAACTTACCACATATTACAAACATGAAAGTTGGTGTGTTTAATCTCTTTTAAATTAAAGTAACACGTATTTTTGGTTTAGGAAAAACACTTAAGGGCTGGGGGTTGGATATAGGGCTGTAAAAGGGAATGAATTCTTTTTATGGTATATCTCAAAAAGTGATGATGACACAGACATGAAAATTTGTATTTGGAATCTCCTTTAAAAAAGAAACTTGTATTCTTTTATTTTTGGAAAATTCATTTTGGGGGGAGGGGGGAGAATGAAAATGAAATGGCATATGGCTTTTAGTGCCGAGAGTATCCAAGGACATGTTCGGTTCGCCAAGTGCAGGTCTTTTGATTTGACACCCGTAGGCGACCTGTGCGTCGTGATTAGGATGAAATTGTGATGAAGACTTCACATACACACAGCCCCTGTGCCATCAAAATTAACCAGTGATGGTTAAAATTCCCAAACCTGCCGGGAATCGAACCCGGGACCCCTGTGACCAAAGCCAGCACGCTAACCATTTAGCCCTGGAGCCGGACAAGGAGGGGGGGGGGATAAATCAATTGAAAAATGAGTTGAATTCTTTGTTTGAGGATACTTATATCTCAAAAATTAAGGATGTTACGGACGAGAAAATTGGTATTTGGAATCTCCATTAAACATAGAGACACGTATTTTGTGGCGGGGGTGGAATCTACTTAAGCGGGTGTAAAAGGAGTTTAATTATTCTATGAGGATGAAAATAAGAAGTGGACTTAAAACAACACAGCCCTAAGGGAGTTTTGACTGGGGGGTGAGGAATGATGACAAAAATATGCATTTATATGAAATTGTTTGAATTATGAAGTTAAAATTTCATATGATATCCTAGGTGTTAAATAACAGAAGGTTTGAAACAAATTTAACCGATCAGAGAGTTAAATGGGGGTTAAGATCCATAAACAAATATATTCATTCCTTCCTCCGAAACGGTTTAATGGATGAAGACAAATTTCCAAATCCTAGGTGTGAAATAGGAAATATTTTTTTAACGTTCCAATCAAAAAGTGTTAAATGAGGTTAGCTCGATAAATGAAATTATTTATCCCACCAAAAACTGTTTGACGTACAAAGTTGTAATTTTAAGAGAAGGGTGTTCTTTATCTCCTAGGTGTAAAATATCGTATACTTCAAAATGTTTCTCCTCTAAGGGGGTTAGATAGTGGTTGACTCTCAAAAACACACTATCCATTCTTCTGAAACCCTTTCAGGCACTAACTTAGTTTTTTTTTTTTTAAGGAAGGTTGGTCTTCTATACCCTCTTTCAGTCATTCTATTTTTCTATACCCTAGATGTTAATAAATATTTAAAAACATTCACCCCTTAAGAAGTATTCAATCTTACATTACGGTTCGACGTACAAAATCAAAATTTCACAGGTTGGTTGCTTTTACATCCCAGATTTTAAATATGATAGGGTTTTAAACATTCAAATTCTTCTGTATGGGGTTCATATGAGTGTTAGATCAGAAAATAATCATTCCCCCAAAAACGTTTTACAGGCTCAGCTGACAGTGGACTCTTCTAAATGTAAAATCTTAAATAGTAATTTTCTATTTTCAGTTTAAAGCCGTAGCGAAGCACAGGTATATTGCTAGTATTCTTATATATAATTAGCCTGAGTAATCACACTGGAAAATATACAGATATTTAGTAACTATATTTTTACCACTTAGTGTTGAAGAGGTTGGCTTTTGTTATTTTATGTGCATCTATCTTCTCTGAATAAAGTCAAATACCACAAAAGTTATTGTGATAATTGCATCTTCTGGTAAAATAGACATAATTCGTGTTGAGTGTTTGTGCATCAGTACATTGCTTGTACTTTCTAGGTTTTCTTTCCCAACTTCACAGTGTTGTGTAAATTCTGCCTTTGATGATCTTCTGGGGCAGTTGTTCTAACTTATGTTAAAAAGTGCTTTTTGAGAGGTTGTACATATTGTAAACATTATTTTCTTGGTGGGATATGTGCATGTGGACTTTGTGCATTGATCAAACTTCATTCATAAGGATACGATATTTGAGAATAATTTAATATCACATGTTTTCTTACCTAGATTCCAATAGCTTCAGTAGCATGTGTGTATCTTAGTTTTGGAGTTTCACAGATGTTCGTGTTGTGGTTTGTCGAGATTCCTGCCACTCACATTCGTGTACTGTACGCCAGTCACTCTGGATCTTCAACTTCCTTTTGGAAGAATCTTTTCGTAGGTTGTTGTGAGGACAGGTATTTACTTCTTGTTTGTGTGGTTGGACAGGCGACGATCCATTCCCGCAAGAGCCAGGAGGTGTTGTTCGAGTTATGGGACTGGGACCCTGGATTCCCGGGTGTGCTCAACGACGATTTCCTCGGAAGGTAGTGCGGACTTTGTTTCCGTCAGTGTGCTTTGTTTTGGGTGCTGTTTGCTTTCCTCACTGTCCACATACCTGCCAACTATCGGTAGTCATTGTTTTGCCCCAAATTACCATGTTGCTTGCTCCTTGTCTTACTTGATTGTGCCTTCTTAGCCTCTGGGTTTGAATGGTGTTTGCAAGTAGCCCTTACTGAGTTTGTTTCTGTAGCTTTCATTAACATGATCATCAAGAACATGAATTATGTTACTTTTCTCTCTGGTATGCTTAATTTTCTGTAGATGAAGACAGCTTTAGGTATAATTTTACATCGTAATAAGTTGAGGTGAATATTTATTTAATTTATTTTAGACTTCAGCGTGGCTGTGTTAGGGCTCATGGCCCTCTTACACTTAACCATGTAAATTACAGGATAATGCACATATGGAAGGAATATATTATTCTATTATAAAATCAAAGATAACTAAGTAAGCTAAATAACAAATTTGGAGAACATACAACGAAGAAAGAAAGCAAAGCTTAACAAATAAAACAAAAGAAATCTGGAGCATAAAAGGAAAAAGAAAAGATCATAATGAGAAACAATTGAAATACACACTGAAAAATATAGGTCAGTGCGTAAACAATACATAATAAAGTTACGGAGAAACAAGTATTGCAATAAATGGTGATCTATGTACGAGAGCTAAAAGCTGTACGCTGTAACAATAACATCAATAATTACCTTATAGTAATTATGAGGAACAACAGTGGTCTTCAGTTGTACAGTAAAAAGGCTATGTTACTAGCTTACATACCACAATCACACAACCTAACATACATCATCAATCACACAAAACAATCGTCGGTATTCAACAGGTAATCTCTGCATGCAGTCTTAAATTTCCTGACAGCAGCCAAAAGTTAATTCCAAAGTCGTGACTCACCCACAATGAAGGATCTAGGATCTTTTAGACGTTGAAGAGTAGTTGACAGGAATAACAAGCGAGGTGCCAAATCTAGTGTAACAATTATGGAATGAGGACAATAAACTGAATTGTGAAGAAATGTATTTGGTTAGATTTTCATTCAGGGTTTCATATGAAGTATGTGAAACTTCCTTCACTTGTCAGGTCTCAGCCATGAAAGAGCTGTGTAGCTAGGGGTTATGTGAACATCATAACTCGAGTTAAAAGGAATTTGAACACCAACAGTTAATGCTTGTTGAAGTTTCATAGTTTGTCCTCGTTGATGCGACCTGTGAACAATGTCGCAATTGTCAAGTATTGGTAGTATCAAAGTTTGCAGAAGTTTTATCCTTATGTCTTGTAGAAAAATGTCCTTATACTGTTTCAGAGGGTGTAGTGTCATGTGCATCTTTCTTGTAATTTGTACCTTGGGTGGTATTTTAGTCTCCTATGTTAGTGTCAAACAGTCACAATAATAAGATGAGAATTCTCACAAAAATGGACAGATTTTGAAGTAATACCAGGAAAATGAAATGTGGCTGAGATGAATTTGGGTTAAAGCAGTATTGATGTTAAAGTGAAAATACTAATGTTCATCCCAGGATGCAGGTTTGAAAGAGTTGCTTCACCTCGTGGGGATATCTGCAGCCTGTGTAGTAGGGCAGTAAATGCCTCTCTGCAGTGTTCTTCATTTATTTTAAAATCTAAACTGTTGGATGCAATGTCATTTCTAACATGTTTAACATTCATTACTAAAAAGTATAAGAAATAATCACATTTGCAGGCTTTGTTTTTTATCAAGCAATATAATCGTATATTAATGGTTTATACTGGGCATGATTTTATGTCCTCTTATGTATGTTCAGCCTTCAGTTCTAAGGCTGATTGGCTCCTCAACAGCTCCACCATCAGCTGTCATAGATGGGCTAGGCATCACTGAAGAGACGTACTAGGGAAGTGAAGAGTGAGGTAGTTTCCCGTTGCTTTCCTCACCAAGCCATAGCAATCTGCCAAGCCCACTGAAATGCATGCATCAACCGACCCTCTGAGCAACATTTTCACACCATTCATAGCAGGAACTGGCTACAGAAGGAATGGCATTACTAGCATCACTCATACCTCAGTCACTTTCATATTGTGAAAGCCAAGGATAAGACAGCCACAGATCAATGAAAGTAACAAAATTGGTCTAGCCCATATCAGAAGACATAGTGCACTGTAAACACAAGGTCCTACCAGCAAACTCATTTTACCTCCTCATCACATTAATTCGTTTGTTAAGCTGCTACAGATTTTTGTTTGAGAATTTTTAACACACACGTTTTCTGTTTTTGAGATTTTTTTCTCTTCATCCCTTTAATATCTTTGATTGGTGTATAACTCATTGTTGATGTGCTTTGCGTGATGAACAGTTCACTATAGTTAACTACAGTCCTTATAAAACAAAACCTTGAAAATAGCAAGACACTGATTGGGATATAAAATGATTCATTAGAAAATAATTCAAAGGAAACATAACAGAAAATGGCTTTAAAGGTAAATTATCCTGCTTTAATACCAGTATTTTCCTCTCTAGTGCAGATGACTGAATTCTTCGACAAGCTCCTTGATCGTAATCATTAATCCGTCTGTCAGAAAATATTTAATCGCAAACAGGTGAAAACAGAATGCAAAGAAATGCAAACTGTGGTCGTCCTAAACACTTCTAACAAGGAGAGGCCAGACCTTGTGTTCAACTGATTTCAACGAGCTTCAATGTACCTGTGGGGGGGATACTCAACAGTAACTCATATACAAGGGTTTAGGTCAATAAGTTTTCTTTTTTGAAAAAAATTGAGGACAAACGTCATGACACAGGATCCACTTCAGACCAAGTGGAGGTGATAGAACACTAAAAGGTGAACACATTTTACTTAAACATGTTAAGTCTGCAACCTAATAATTTCTGAAATACTGATGATCCCTGATTCTAATGCAACGCATATATACTTGAAAAGTTACAACACAGTCAAATGGAGCGGTGCCCAAATGGTCACCGCACTTTTTTACGAACCTTGACGACATGAATTCAAGTCTCGCCATACCTATATTTTTTTGTGTGTATAAAATGAATTATTATTTGAGGGGACGTGAAAATAAAAATGCGAATAAAAATATTAGGCAAACTACGGTGAACTTTATTTTCTACCTCAGATTAATATATATATATACACGAGAGAGAGAGAGAGAGAGAGAATATGTATGTTTAGGCCTATATTAATTTCAGCTAGAAAATAAAGTGTACTTCAATGTGCATAATATTTTTGTTCCCATTTTGATCTTCATGTTCCCTCACATATTAATTTATTTTGTACAAGAAATATAGCTTCGACAAGACTCAAACTCACATCTTCTGGGTTCGCAGACATGTACGGTGTCCACTTGGCCACCACTCCGGTTGACTGCCTTGCATTGGAATCGGGTACTCATAAATTTTTCCGAAACTAGTAGGTTGTGGACCTCACGTTTTTAAGTAAAATGTGTTCACCTTTAGTGTTCTGTCACCTCCACTTGGTCTGAAGCAGATCCTGTGTCTAGACATTTGACCTCATATTTTTTGAAAACGAAAGTGTATTGACCTGAACCCTTATACATGAATTTCTGTTGAGTGTCTCTTCACAGGTACATTGAAACTCGTTGAAATTGGTTGGCCATACGGTCTGGCCTCTCCTTGTTAGAAAATATTAGTATATCAGTAATTTCTTCCTTTGTTACATGTAGAACTCTGTTTAGTCATAATTCTCTAATCTTGGTTCAGTATTTATGCACCTTTAGTACTTTTTTCTAATTCTGCTTTTTGGATAGTTGGCAGGTATGTTATTTTTGAGCTGTTGGTTTTCTCTTGTTGCTTTCCATTGCTGTGGTCTTTTTTTATTTGTTGTTAGCTTTCAGAGCTTCAGTCTGGAGAGAAGTTTCTGCCCTTTTGTGTGAAAATGTCCAACACTAAAAGATTATTTTGTCTTCAGTCTTCTTAATGTTTTGTCCTCTTTGGTGGTTGGTAAGAGATGTGTGGGGTTTGTTCATGACCAGAAAGGCTTTTGATGTGAATGAATGATAAATAAATACAATGCTTTCCTGTTCCTTAGTTGATGTACCTGCAGATCTGAGATTGTAATTACAAGAATGTGAAATGGGAAAGCTGCCAGAAGTAATTTAACTGGACTTGATACTTACAATCTACATTTTACAGGCAAATCGTATGGTTCCTAGCTCCCTCTGTATGACAGTGATAGTGTGTTGGACTCCAACATTATGAGTGTAAGCCTCAAAGTTGGTTGGAGTTTCGATGGGCAGAACGAAGTTCATTCATTCCTCTACGCCATATAAATGATCTCTAGTATCACATTCATTGTTTTTCCAACGAAATAAGTTTCAGCAAAACGTCTCGCCCAATAGGGCTCTGGTCTCTTGACCAGAGTAGAGTAAAACAAATTTATTAAATTAATATGCAGGCAGCGTAAATGGCATACAATCAAAATGTCTGTACATATTATTATTATTATTATTATTATTATTATTATTATTATTATTATTATTATTATTATTATTATTATTATTATTATCATCATCATTATCATTAACATCTAAGGACTTGAAGACTAACGTGGAACATGAAAAGCAAATGCCTGGCACAAGAACAGCACATACATGCCTAGAAAGAAGGGTTGGAGGAAAAAGGCCAGTTGGAAGACCTAGAAAGAGATGGCTGTGCCAGCTGAGAGAGGTAATTGGAAGTTGGTGATGATAGAGGAGCCATTTCTGGACAGACAGCAATGGCAGAGACTCGTTCAACACCACACTACCCGGCATTTTGAGGGGTTTGATGATGATGATGATGATTGTTTTTGCTAGAGTCTACAGTTCTCTGTGTTACCCTACCCTGAGCAAACCTGCTCATTTCTACACAACTTGTACATTCTAATCCATTTATCATGTTTTCCTTTGGCCTCCTTATCAATCTATCTCTTTTTCTGTTCAAATGTTGACAAATCATTCCCCTATCACCAGGTTGGGTCAGTATATCTCCATTTGTGACTCGGTCTGCTCGTCTCCGCTTCAGCATTCTTCTGTAACACTACATTTCAAACAGCTCTTCCATTCTGTGTTCCATGTCTGTTCAGTGCTGCACTCAACACAAATGTTTTTGGAAATATATTGTATTGCAGTATCTTTATTTGAAGTAAAAGGCATTCCTTGGTGGGCTAGTATACTTTTAATGTCCTTGTTACTTTGGACAAATACTATGAACAGAGTAGTGAGTGCAAAAACAGTACTGCAAATGTTTGCATCAACTGGAAGATCATGTGAGAGGTCAGCAAGGGTGAGTGTGAAATGTCCTCTTCAGTTCTGTTGCCTGCATCAGAATTGTTGTCCATTATTGGCTATGTTTTGCTACGGCTGTATTCTTGTATAAAAGGAAACTCGCTCCATTTTATTAATCCATTTTGAATTTTCAATTATTTTGATTCCAAAACTCTTCTCTATTTAAAGACCTTTGTTTCTGAGTTTTGTAGTTCCTTCACCATCATTGCCATCATCTTGCTCCCCCAGCAATACAGTTTATAACTCCAGTTGTTCATTCTTCCCAATTTACTGCATCTTGGAATATATATTTGAGATGTTTGTGATAGTGCATTATGAGATAAGTTCTACATAAGAGTATTTTGTGCCACATATTTGACATTAATTAATTCCTTAGAAAACGTGACCTTTTGTGAATGCTAATTGAAGTAACCAAGCGTTGTGAAAGTTGAGTGGATTTCAGTATTGCAATGTTGGAGTGGAAGCTGTGTTGCATGCTTCAGAGGGAATTGTTTTGTGTTGAATTTGTGATGTTTGAAACATTTTTTTTTACTTTAATGGATTGTATAATTTTTGAACTGTTAGTTGCTTGCTTGTGTTCACAGTTTGAACATTTAAAAGTGAAGCAAGAGGGAGAGAAATGCTTCTTTACTTTGTGAACTATTTTATTTTGCTGAATTGCTTGTCATTAAAGAGTTGCTCTATTGTTTTATTATTTAATGTAACAACAGCAGTGTATAGAAGAAACTGGCTGTGATAACTTGTGTGATTCTTTTTTTCTATGTTAATTGCAACATATCGTAACATTTGCTTTTATCAATGTATGTGTGTGTAGAATATTGTTATTCTTCTAATCTGTCCTATTGTTAAAATATACTCTTTCAGATTGAAACCAGCCCTGCCTTTGTAACTATGTATATTTTAATCCCACTTTAAATTATTAAACTCAAAGTTTATACATAAAAAGGCCAAGTCAGATGAAAATCTTAAATATTTTTTTCAGTTTATTTTAATGAGCAAAAGTGGTGCATATCTGTATCATTTTGCTATTGTAGTCTCTGTTATATTCAGTGCAAGTCCTCCAGCGCTTACGAAGTGCATGGATCCCTCTAAAAGGGAAACATCCTTTGGTTGTCTGCGCAGCCCCTTGTGCACCACCTTAATCTGAATGGAACGTCTTTCTTCCCAGTGCCTCCTTGAGTGGACTAAACATGTCGTAATCTGTAGGCACGAGGCTTGGTGAATATGACAGATGTATCCAGGTGAAACTGTTCCATGGGTAGTAAGGGGCCAAGCATTGTCACAATGCTGCTGCGACAAACGTGCATCACCATACCGAATCATTATTCGTCAGTGAATTTCAATAATACTTACACCTTCACTACTCAAAAGCAAAATAATAGACCTCTGTTCCTCTTTCATGCACATCTGTTATAATGGTATTTGGATGGTGTTTGCTTCTACATACAATCCTGCCCATGTAGAATATTTGTTGAAGCTTTTGTAATACTGGCTTGAATTTCAAATACTCCTGTAAGGTTTCCATTTGACTTGCCTGTATGTTTAATTGCTCACAAGTTAATGTCTAAGCTTGATCTCTGTTTGCCAGCATTTGCTGGAATGAAATAATTACAACTCCAGTTAATGGGTGTTGAAAAGTTTCATTCTAGTTGATCTTCCACAAATCACTTGCTATCTATGGATATTGTGGTTTGTGTAATCCAGTGTTCAAATATATAACAATAAAAAGCAAGCATTAACAGTAGATCTATTTCTATGCATGTCTCAAAATATTAATTATAATAAAAACACTTGTAAATAGTTCTGTTTTATTTGAACTTTGAAGATACAAAGCCAGACTTCCATACATACAAGTGTTAACATTACCAAGAGAGTCAGGGCTTGTAGGACACTTACATCTACCATCTTGTGGTCTTTCTTAGTCAAAATATGAATTTGAAGAGGATACTTCAAAGATTGATTCCGATTAAAAGCATAGCTCGTATGATGGGGGTGTCGTTGAATTGGAGCTAGGATGAAGGTCCATCATTCCACTGATAATTCACTCTCCCTCAAAATTTCCTATTATGGGTTGTAAAATATTTTCTCAAATTCAGTTGACGAGGGTTAGACTTTATCTGAACCTTGTAATTTCTAATTGGATTTTTATTATTGTAAAAAAAATATATTGCAATTGGAGATAATCTGTTGGCATTGCCTGCTAACAGTAATATGACAATAAAATGAAATTAAAACATACAACAAAGAATTGCATGAAAGCAAAATAGTACAAGGAATTAAATCAAAACTAGGAATTTAATGGTAACAAAAGAAGAATAAGAACAACATTAAAACAAGAAACAAAAAATGCATCACATTCAAAAATTACAAGTAGTTTAACTTAATCAGTTAAGGCAGTCGCATATAAATTTACGCAGAATTATCACAATATTTATGTCTTTTCTTGAAGCATCTTATGTTGTTTCTAACTTACAAACTTGTTGTTTACAAGTTGTTCAGAAATTTTGGTTTTGAAAATTGTAAAGGTTATGCACTTCCTGCAGCCTGGTGGTGCTCCTTGCAGTGGATATCTGGTTCTCTGGTCCTTCTGGTTGTTCCCTCTGGCTTCTAACATCCAGACAGAATCTTCATTTAACAAAATACATCAACCTATGCAACATCTCACATTTAATATACTAGTAACTTAAGTAAGCCATAATATTTATTATAAGTGTGATTGTATAAGAATCTGCCAAAATTAGGCAATAAAGGTGTATATGGTTGTGAGTTTGGTTCTTGTTGAGGAAGTCAAATTTGAAAATGACTCGAGAATTTCTGAAGAGGTACATATTTCCCATGGGTTTAACTCAGTAAACACAAACAGGGAGACAAGCTGCTCAACTAAGTGGTATGTTCCGAGCTGTCGGTGGAGAGATGGCGTGAAATGATATCAGTAGACGAATAAGTGTGAGTGGTGTTTTTAAAAGTAGGAAAGTTGGAATTCAAGAGGACAAATTGGGGCAAATATTCGTTTATAGGAGATCAGTAAAAGGATTCAAGCTGGAAGTTGTTTCTATCATAGTGTAAGAAACATGTTATGGGACAAAGAGGTGCCAACGGAAGCAAAGGATACTATGTACAAGATATATTACGTACCCATAACAACTTACGGAGCAGAAACTTGGACAGTGACAAAGAAGGATGAGAGTCGAATACAGGCAGCTGAAATGAAGTTCTTGAGGAGTATGATACAGAAGAGTAGAAGAGACAAAATAAGGAATGAGAAAATCCTGAAAGAAATTGGAGTGGAAAAATTGAATGATAGAATAGAGAAGAGCCGACTAAGATGGTTTGGGCACATAAAACAAATGAGCGACGAAAGAATGCCAAAAAAGGTGATGGAAATGCAAATCCAAGGAAGGAGAGGCCGTGGACGACCACGATTGAGATGGAAGGATACCATCCAACGCAGCATTATAGAAAGAAACCTGGACTGGGACACAGTGTTGGAGGAGGAGTGGTGGAAAGACCGAAGAAAGTGGAGAGGAACCATATTTGCCCCTACCCATCTACAGCTGGATAAAGGGAAATGATGATGATGATGAGGAGGAGGAGGAGGAGGAGGAGGAGGAGGAGGAGGAAGGGGAGTTAGGGATTGGAATAACTTACCAAGGGAGATGTTCAATAAATTTCCAATTTCTTTGCAATCATTTAAGAAAAGGCTAGGAAAACAACAGATAGGGAATCTGCCACCTGGGTGACTGACCTAAATGCAAATCTTGATTGATTGGTTGGTTGGTTGGTTGGTTGGTTGATTGATTGATTGATTGATTGATTGATTGATTGATTGATTGATTGATTGATTGATTGATTGATTGATTGATTGACTGACAAGGTTAATTATTGGAAAGGAGGCCATGAGTATAAACCTGGTTATTTATTTATTCTCCTCCTCTTTAGACCTACACAGTGTGTGCAAACTGTGCAAATTTTGCTGGACTGTTAAGTCTACTGTTTAATGGGAAAAAACCTGTCAAGAACTATGAATTGTATCATTTGTAAGTGGTGATAGTGATTAGTGTTTTCTTCGATAACTTGCTTGCTTCTTCAGAGCTGCACAAGGACTTGCCGACTTTCTCCATGGTATATTTAGTTGATGAGAGTTGATTTTTATATCCTGTTTCTAATGTTCGTATCTCTTCCCCAAGCTATGCTAGAACTGTATTTCTAAATGTGTGGCTTTCGTTAACCAGAAGAGGTCCTCGAGAGAATGTTTTCTGCTTTGTGTCATGCTGGGTTCCAAAGATATTGGCAATCGTTCTGGCAAATGCTCTTCAGTCTTGTGCTGCTGCTGTTTGCAAGTTGTTCAAAACTTTTGGTTAATGGTGTCTTGTAAAGGCAGCCTGATACTGCTTCTTGATCCTTATGGCTGTTTCCTGTGGATTTTAGGGAGATGGTGGGTTTGAACCCCACTGAGTGAAGCCCTATGCTGGGCAAATGCTAAGGCTGTACCTGAATCAAGGCCATGGTTGCTTCCTTCAGACCTGTCCCATCGTCGCCATGAGGTCTTCGTGTGTTAGTACCATGTAAAGCAAATAGAAAAAAACGAAAATGCCTCAAAGTATCACAAACACTTTGCTATAAATATCTTCTTTTTACATACAGTATTCGTCTTTCCCAATGTTTGAGGTCGGCACTAAGGGCGAATTGAGCCAAGTTTTACGGGCAGATGCCCTTCCTGACACAAACGGTTTGTGAAGGGGTGTATTCACTGTTTTGTGTGTCTTGTGGTGGTAGATGGTGTGATTTCTTGATGTAAATGAAGATGTGTATTAAAATGCACATGAGTAGAGGAATTAACTACACTAGCTCAGCCAAGAATAGAGTCCAAGGCCTTCTAGATCAAAAGCCATTTTACTGACCATTGAGCCAATAATAAAATTTTTAATATTGATGAGTAGAATGTTGAGTGTACTGCAAGCCCTGTTGTGTAGTTCCCTCAGCCATCTAACCTGCTTTCTGCCTGTTGCTCCCTCTAGTGTGTGCTAGACCAGTTGATCGGAGAACATGTGCGCCTCAGGCTCTATGACAAAGACAAAAATCAGGATGACTTCCTCGGAAGGTACAACCAAATTACTGTAATAAGCAGAACTTTAGGAGGACTGTGTAGTTGTCATTGAGCTTCACTTTCTTGTGCATGTTACTGTAATTGTCCTACAACAAGGTTAATGCTATTTTTTTTTTTTTTTTTTTTTACAACTTTCTGTAGTTGAAATCTAACAAATAATTTATTTTGGAAGTAAGAAATCTCATGGTGTGCACTGAAGACTTAGAAAAACTTTTAAGTTAACACGTGAAACTTGCAACAGTCATTCTCATTATTTTGGTATGCCTTGAGTTTTAAAATACAATTAATTAAATCTTGAGGCACACGATTGAATGAAGCAAAAGGAAAATCTTGTTCTTTCATTCTTCACTCATAACTTACTTTTATTGTAAAGATACTTATTTGTTTAACTATTAAATCTGTTATTATTTACTGTCCTATAAGAAAACATATAAGCACAGAGTTTCCAATAGCTAAATAATTTGTTTCCTTTGTGAACTGGAGAGGTTTTGTGTGTAAGGAGGTGCATAAAGTTAAAAAGAGGAGTACATGAAATTGTATGAAAAATGCTGGTTTGCCTTTGCTGCAGTAGTGTGCTAAAATAGTCTGCTGTCATTATTTAAATACACTACCTGATCAAAAATATCCAGACACCTATCTGAAATTACCCCTGTCGGTGGCAAGGTATCCCTTGCCTGTCGTAAGAGGCTACTAAATGGGGGGGGTAGGTTGGCGACCGCAGGACTCTTAGCTGAGTTGTGGCTTTGCTTCTACTTACTTGTGCTCTTACTCTCATCTATCCTACCCGACCTCTCTTGGTCAACTCTTGTTCTTTTCTGACCCCGACGATATTAGAGCAAAAAAATTAAGAAACCCTGTTAGGTTTATGGTCTACCCAATCAATACACATCACTTTACAAGTGAAAACTATTTAATACAAAAACATATTAAACATATTTTGGGACATATTTTATCTCTATATGAGACTTTTTCAGCCATAAAATCACGTGGTATATTACAAAACTCATTGTTCAGAAAATGAAAAAAAAAAATAGAAGTGCCCAATGCTATATCAATACGGAACTATATGATGAAGTCATAAATTGTACTGATATTAGAGCATTTGAGGTCTAGGGAGTCTTTCATTTTCACGCCCTTCGTGGCCCTTATCTTTCTTTGGCCGATATTTTCATTTTTTGAAGTATTGGAGCCTTTTCATTTTTTCTCTCTGATTAGTGTTACATAGAGAATGGTTACCAAGTTGTACTTCCTCTTAAAGCAATCAGCACCGAGCTCGATAGCTGCAGTCGCTTAAGTGCGGCCAGTATCCAGTATTCGGGAGATAGTAGGTTCGAACCCCACTATCGGCAGCCCTGAAGATGGTTTTCCGTGGTTTCCCATTTTCATACCAGGCAAATGCTGGGGCTGTACCTCAATTAAGGCCACGGCCGCTTCCTTCCCACTCCTAGCCCTTTCCTGTCCCATAGTCGCCATAAGACCTATCTGTGTCGGTGCGACATAAAGCAACTAGGAAAAAAAAAACAATCAGCACCACTACCAGCTTTACCCACGTCACGCCTTTGTGACTCTGCTGGGGACACTTTTAATGAGGTGTCTGAAAGTCTGTGGAGGAATGGCAGTCCTTTCTTCCTCAAGAGCCAAAACCAGAGAAGGTAGTGATATTGGACGCTGGGGTCTGGAGTGAATTAGGGGCGTCCGGATACTTTTGATCAGATAGTGTATGTTTGAAACTAAGTTGCTTTTATAAAAATATAAAAAATAATTGAAATAAATAAATAAAATAAGTAAATAAATAAATATAAGTTCTCCATTTAAAATGTCATGAAGCCTATTAATTTCTTTAACTTAATAATGGCTTAGATCTCTATGATGTTTTATTTTTGTCCTTGTCTCTTTTACAAACTTAAACACATTTGTCTTGTGAAAATTTGCTCCTACTGTCTCTTGAACCTGTCTGCATAGTCTTCTGATTCAATTTGTCTCAGGTCTTCCTTGCACATTATTGCAAACAGCTTTCTGATTTAAGAAATTCCACATGTTTGTAGTCATTAATCATACAGAGATATGTCCTTAGAGAACAGTAATATTTTGTTTTTAATTGATGATTTCATTGGTTCTGTCTTCACTGGAGCTCAAACTTGCTATAGCTGCCCATCAACCCATCTGTAGCCCAGAATCTTCCATAATATTCTTCAGTCTCTCCTTGCTAATTGCCCAACTTGTCCTTGCGTACTCTATAGCATACGATCCTCACGGTTTTTATTGGATGCATAATTTCTTCTTCTTGCTGTGCCATCTTCTATTGAAAGTTGGCAATCATCACGACTATTCTATAGCAAGTTTCTCTCATCGGTTCGCCAGCAGGCGCGCCCAGCTTATTTGCCTTCCGTTGGCTCGTCACTTCCTGCTCTGCAGCATTGACACGAGGACAGCACTTTGCTCACTCTATCCATGCATGACATACGATAACTTTTAAAATGAAGAAAATAAGAATTCAGAAAATTTGTAATTAAGAATTAAGAAAATTAGTTCGTACCTTACAACAGGAGATGTTGGAAATGTTCTCCTTCATCCGCACATTTCTGACATCGTCTTGATTGTTTCAATTTTAACATTTTCGGAGCCCGCCATGCTGAGCTCTTCAAAACCCTGGCTTCTTGTCCAAGTCGTCTTGGGGATTTTGTAGGCGTATGTTCTAATCTTTCTGCGATTTTATTTACTTTTTCCTTGTTAAGTACATGTTTCTTTTACACTTTGCTTCTTATCGAATAAAGAAACAGTTCCTCTTAATTTGTTTACAAGTTTTTGCATGGTCTCTCTGTGTGGAGGGCGTGCACCTGAAAATTGTTACAAATCACCTAACAACTTCCCTCCGAGACTCCGTTTTCACATAATTATCATACATAAATGCCCTTTCCTCTACCATGTACACACGTGGAGGCATGAGAATTATACCCCGAAGTAACTCTTCACAGCTTGAGAACAGTTGGAATGACAGATCAACGCTTAATATGCGTTTATGCGTTCTAAGCATGGACCTGAACTGCGAAGTGCAGGCATTCCCGTTGCGTCGTTATGCTGTGTAATGGGAACTGACAAGTCAATGGGAGGCACATAAGCTGGGTGTGCCTGCCAGCCAATCGATGAGAGAAACTAACTGTAGCCTTTGACTCTGCCACATGGAAAAGCAGCATTGCACTCATCCCAAACCAGTCCATGGGGTTCTTCTTCGGCACGTCTCAGTTGTCCTGTGGTCTTCTCCTGCATCACCAACTGTAGGATCCTGTGCTTTTCATTCCGCATAACGTGTCTGAAATATTAAAGTTTCCGCTTCTTGATGAAAAGTAGTACTTCGCTGTTCTTGTTCAGTCTTTTCATCACCTCAGTATTCCTCCCTAAGATACATAACATCCGCTGATAGACCCTGCACAAGGCCTGGGTCAGAGTCTACACTTACATTCCTTACAGTAGTGTGGGAAATGCATAGCCCCACTCACAGCCACACATCTAGACTCAGATTGCGGTTGCTGCGAGGAGCTTCTTCATTTTATTGAAGGTATTTTGCACATGCTAAATTCTTGCCTTGATCTCTTGGCTGAGCTCCCATTGTTTATTCAGAATACAACTATGGTACTTGCAGCAAGGCTTGAAGATCTTTTGCGCTGTCTGCAAGCAGCACGGCATCATCTGACTAGTGAATATTGATGATGCAGATACCATCTGTGTGCTTTGTCCAGTATTGGCTGTGAGTAAATGTTAAAAACAGGGGATATAAGACACAACCCCGACAAGCTGTCTTCCATCAAAGTTTATAATATTCATGTTCTGTAATGAGGACAATATAATTATTGTAGACAAATGAGATACATTCCACCTAATCAGTAATTTAAAATTGGTACTTGAATTCATTTTAATCATGGTACGAATTTCAGCCTATTGATATTAGGCCATCATCAGCCATAAGATCTTAAAACACTTAAACTTATTGGCCATACATACAATAAAAATAGATAGCATAATACTTGAAAATAGTTCAGATTTAGTATTCAATATGCACTCCAATAAGTCATTGTCTTGAGGATGTAACACACTTGAAAATTCTTATGATCTGTTGGTATACTTCAATAAATATAAATCTATAAATAATTTGTTGAAGACTTGTATGAAATTAAAAGCAATTGGTAAAAAATTAAGATAGAATAGATTGATGTTAAATTAGATCTTAGTTGATTGTTATGAAACAAAGGTGAATAGGTAAATAAATTGAAGTACTAATTTTATATTGTATTGATTAGGTGGACTACCTCATTTGTCTCAAATAATTTGGCAGTCTTCCATGCGGACGGTGGCTTTCTGGTTTCTGTACCGATTTTCTTTGAAGCTTGTGCCTATTTAACTATATTTTAACATTGTCATATTTCATCAAATGAATGGCACAAAAGCTTATATTTTTAGTCATAATTATTGTTTTAGCCATTCTCCAAGTTTTACTCACTTATTTTGTGCCAATGTGAAGTGATTTTGTTAGTATTTGGTTATTTTGATTTAGTTCCCATAATACTTTGTGGTTAAATAAAGTTTGAAGATAACATGTTTTGCAAGATGAAAGTTGTCAGAAATAGAAAGGGCAAAAGAGTGATTCACATAACATTCACTGTTAAGTGGTTACATCCCTGCTGTTCTGAGCAGAGAGGGAGTCTGTTGACATAGCTGTTGTTGGAGAGGACACACGTTGGACATCCTCGGAATCCTACAGTCTTCTCTACAGTGAAAAATGAATTCAGTTAAAAGTATTTTGTTATTTTCATGTGAAAAATTAAATCTGGTTTTTCTAAGCGGCCAAGGACAAAGAATTTAATATTCACAAAAAAAATTGAAATTAAAAAAGTCTTCTGTGCAATGTTTGGACAATTTAATTTCTTTTGTAACATACATAAAAGTTTTTATGTCATATTTTGTTATTTCATAGAGTGCTTGCATATTTCCATAAATCATTGTCCAGATGATAATGTTTATGATGAACTTGTGTTCTGTAAATCACAGTTAGACTTGCTTTTTCCTATCTTTTCAAAACCAAGCATTTTAATTTCAATAGATTTTTCTGAATTTTTGAAACAGGGAAATTGATCGAAGAAGGTAGTTTCTTGTTGCTTTTCTCACATTTCAGAGTTATCATCTTGCAAACTAGATAGATGGCTTCATATCCAACAGAAATAGTATTAAGTTCTTATTTACTGACAGTTAAAAAAAATACTTGCTTAATAATAAATTTGGTATCAAGCTCGAAGAAATTAGCAATACATCTCATTTTAACATTCAGGCTTTAAATGAAGTTCGTTTTTTGTTTTCCTTCAGAACACTGTCATCGTGTTTGCCTGTTCAGAGTATTTTTAACACGAAATGATGGTGATTATGACAGAACCCTCTCATTCCATTACTCAGTCTGTAAATATAAATGTTCTGTAAGAAGTTTCACAACAATGAATTGTAAAAAGAAAAAAAAAAAAAGAAAAAATGTGTAAAAGTTTTCTGTTAGCACTGTTCAAGGAATACAGTGGAAAGCTGTTATAGGCGATAGTCGCACAAACTGGGTTTTCTTGTTGCTAAAACTGTTATTTCTATAAGTTTTTGGCTGCACACTTCCATTGTTGATTAACATCATAAAGTTAAAACTTCAAAAAACAAAAGTGAAATTTGTGGATTGGACCCGAGAAGAAATCTTTCTTCTGTTGTCGGGCTGAGTGGCTCATGCGGTTGAGGCGCTAGCCTTCTCACCCCCATGTTCGATCCTGGCTCAGTCTGGTGGTATTTGAAGGGGCTCAAATACGTCAGCCTCGTGTCTGTAGCTTTACTGGCACGTAAAAACTGCTGCGCGACTAAATTCCGGCACATCGACGTCTTCGAAAACGGTAAAAGGGACGTAAAGCCAATGACATTATTTTTCTCCTAATGTTAACACAGAATCTACAGGCAATTGTGTTGGCAAAGTATAAAATAATGTGTGTGCAAAGAAGTAGCAACAATGTTGCACACAGTCTTGGCTAATACATGAGAACTTCTCTATCTTTGTTGAGTGTCATACACCCAATTCCTTTGCGAAACTGACGTTTGTTTCCTTCATTTCCTAATTGCCATATTATGTAGACTTATCTTCAATATTAAACACTTTCCCTTTCTTTTGCTACATTTTCACAGTGATGCTTGCCTTGACTGATTTTAAATCTACAATCCGTTCAAAACAAAAGTTTGAAAATGAGCTTTACATTGTTGTCAGCAGTCTCAAAACTCAAAACAGTAAAAAATAAACAGTGGTTGTTATAGTCGATACAATTATCCGAAAATGTGAAAAATACTGTTTTATATGATGTCTTAATAACAAATGCAATTTTTTAAAATGCATTGGTTATATAGGATTTATTTGGGACCGTCATATTTCGCCATTATATCCAATACGTCGTTAAGAGCGGTCGCAGTAAACGGTTTTGACAGTATATTATAGGAGATGCAGTCGGTTTCTTACAGCATGTGTGAGTTTACACACGACTGGGCCACCGCTGGGCTAATACATGACAAACATAAAGCATTAACATTAGAGCACTGGTCTAGATCAGTATTATAAACTTGATGTATTTGTAGGCAAGAAATCAACTCTGGAATGACATCGTTTTCTGTTTTGTGTATTTTGTTGTTGCATGGCATGTTTTTTAAATAGCTTTCTAGACGGATTGCATTCCGTGTTGCTAGAACTCTCTGTCCCACATAGAAACCGTATCGAGGTTTATTATTGTTAGCACTTCTTTTATGGTTCCTGCTCTTCTTTTATCGTCTGGATATTATCATGATGTTTCAGTGTCGTGTGAGGTCTTCCTTTTCATTTCAGTGTGTTGCTCAGTGTTTCAGCTCTGTATTTTCGAGGGTAACCAATCTACGATGTTATTGTAAACGTTTCTCTGTAACGCATGACATTTCCAGGTCCTGCACTTATCTCATTCAAGAATTGTCACTTTTTTGTTTCCTACACCATTTCACTCTTTCAAGAGACTTCTTACTTTGGCACAATCTGATGTCTAGACGTCACTGGCTGCATTCTGTGCTGATCAGATTTCTTTTCACAGTAATAGTACATGATATATTGCTAGTGGGAGGAGGGGGGAGTTGAAGTTTCATATGAAATAAATTGGTTGTTAGCTTATGAAGATATTATTGTATGTTTACAAATATTGTTTTCATATTTTCTCTTTTCCAAGTTTATCAGTATAGCAAATGTTTGAGGCAAGGCTGGTATTACACTCCCAGTATAGGGTAGGACCGCCTAAGAACACTTCGTCATAACAGCATTATTGGACCAAAGTACACGGAATACCAGTCTGCTCTCTGGCCATCCATGAAAAGACTCTTGTCATTTTGATGCGAGACGCATGTGTCCACTTCCTATTCAGGAGAAAGACTAACGTTGGCAGCTATGTATTGAGACATGTCATCACTTCTGAAGTGATATGTAGAGTTTGGGTACCTACTCATGCTCTTGCATAGATATTTTTCCAGAACAAATATCTTCTTAAATTCATTTGAGATTAATGTAAAGTGACCTCAAAAATATTTTCACCTTCATATATTACACTTGAACTTTATCCTCTGCATGTCCACTGGTAATAGCTTAGCAACAGTAAATAGCTGTGTCCCAAACAGGTGATTGACCCCATTCATTCTCTGGATTTAAGCCCTGGGTTGCAGCTTTAACCCTTCGGGCTCCAAGCAATAACACACCTAGTTTTATACCAGAATAGTAACATCGGTCATGCATACATACTTTTTTTTAAATTTTGCTGCCTCTAGTGGAATATCCTTGAGCATTGGGGTTGATTTATTGATATGCAACATCCGGATGATCTGCAGGAAACTTTTTCGCAAAAATATGTCATCGAAGAATGGCATATTTTTTATCCACTCTTCAGACCAGTATTCTTCACTTGATGATTTCAGATTCAAACCCATATTCAGTATGACTCTGATAAATACCTTAATTTCTGGCTGAATAACTTCAGCCCAAGTGTTGCACATTGAATACTGCTGGAGAGATGTGATTTCAAAAACCTTCTCATGTGCATATCTATTAGTTTCAGACATGATTTCTTCAAGTATCACACCAGGAAAAAATAACTGAAAAAATTTGAGAGGCTTCTCACAGTTTTGACCTAACTTTACACCACTCTGTGCACTGAAAACTAACCACAGCAAATAAGCATACAAATTCCATTTGGCTACTTGTTGCCTATGAACCACATCAGCTCTTCCACTATTATCAGATCTACGAACACTTTCACTGTTTGAGTCACTCTAATTAGCGGGTAAACTTTCATTCTTACTAAAGACACTAATATGAGACTTCTCACTATCATTCAGTAAATTGCTAACCCCATTCGCACACATTCGCTTGCTACCTCGGCCCGACAGATCAGTTGTGACAAAACACCGATAACGAAACATAAAACTATCAAACTAACAAATGACTAAAAACAATCAATTTATACTGCACATAGATGTAGCTGAAGATTTCTACTACAAGACTACAGCATAAGAAAATAACCAACATGGCATAATAAGGTGGTCATATTCACCTGACACAGGAGTGCAACAGATGTATTTGTTGGGCTGCCCCTGACACTGGAACGTAAAGTGTTAACCCCTTAACTGAGCATTAATTTTCCAAGTGTTGTATTTTTTTAAACTTCAGATAATTTTTTGTCACTAAGAAAATGTTCAAATATTGTCGTCAATGGTTTGGGATTATCCCCAAAGTTAGCATGAATCCCACTATTGCCGGTAAAATTGAATCTGATGCGCGGCCCACCAAACGTAACCCAGTCCGTCTGTACGTTTTCAATTTCTTCACATTTGTGTCAGTCATCATGGAATTCATAATTTGATTCAGAAGAATAATCGTCACTTTCGTTTTCACTTTCATCGGAAAGCAAGAACATTCGTTCAGTATCACTGTTTGCTAAATTACTTTGTTTACACTTGGGGGTTTTAGTGCGGAAGCCATATTGCTTTGACTGCTGACCACACAGAAAACGTGTGCATGGGCACATGAATTCTACACGGAATATGATATTCCATGGAAATAAAATGTAGTACTTTGTTGCAAAATAAGGCCAATAGATGTCAGAAGTATCTATAAACTTCTGACACTTATAAGTGGTTGACATAATCTGTAATAAACACTCAAATTTGGATGACGCTTATAAACGGTTAACACAACTTGCAAATAGCGCAAGTATTGCATTTTAAAATGTAATTGGGAAGGAACAAACAATTTTTAAATCAGTCGTGTATGGGGAGATGGAAATTTGAAAAGGAACACACATCAGAATGAACACAACAACAGGGGAGAGAGAGCAATGAGAAGAGGAGGCAAGGACAGTCTCCTCCTCCCGAGACAAGATTGTTTCCGTTTCCCAGCTTTGTGCTGCTGCTTGTGTACAAGCTCAGTGGAGGCGGAGAAGAGTTGTGAACTTGGATCGATAAGGAGAGAGAACAAGTTGTCCATATTGTGATGTTTGACCTTGTCTCCTCTTTCTATTGCTCGCTCTTCCCAGTGTGACCTGTCATGTTTAACCTTTTCATATTTCCACCTGTCTGCATATTAATTTTAAAATGTAGTAAGTAAATGCCATGTATGGGACGGTCTAATCTTTTCCTATTCATTCCTAACAACTGTTTCCCAGAGATTGAGGTAATGTTATTCTTTGTGTAATATGTGTATTGTTTGCCAGAGCAGTGAGTGAAGAAGTTGGAGGAGAATGTGTTCCTGTGTTGTGACTATGATGTTTGTGTTTTGAGCAACCAGGTAGTTGTTTAGTTTGTGTTGCTTTCTCTGGTCTTCTGTCTGTCCACCTGTCTTGCCTCGTGTGTGTGTTGCACTGTGTCTTCTCTGAGGTGTGGGGATAATGTTTTCACTAACGAGGGAACTGTTTGCGTTGTACACATAAACTAATATTTGCTGCTGCTGCAGTTTTAAATGGAACGTGTTTCAGGGTTTCAATAGAGGCTGACAACACGAGTGATGCTGAATGGAAATGCGCCAGATTCCTCAATCGTGGATGTTGGTACAGCCAAACATTCACAACACATTCGCCACACATAGAAGAAGGAAATAGGGAGGGTGTTCGGAAACAACGTGGACCGGGTGTTAGGGGGTTGGTCATACTGATAAATAATGAAAATGAAAAGCTACAACCTGTTTTCCAGTCATTGACCGGGTCAGGGTTGTAATGAATGAAACATATATAGGCTGTTATTACAATGGGGTCACCACTCCCAAGGTGATTTATTAACGAGTGATAAATGCTATGAAATGATAATGGAGAGTGTTGCTGGAATGAAAGATGACAGGGAAAACCGGAGTACCCGGAGAAAAACCTGTCCCACCTCCGCTTTGTCCAGCACAAATCTCACATGGAGTGACCAGGATTTGAACCACGGTATCCAGCGGTGAGAGGCCGACGCGCTGCCGTCTGAGCCACGGAGGCTCTACTGATAAATAATATTTTTAAAAATTCATTATCTTGTGCCATTGTCAGTTTTTTAGCTGCTGAAGCTGGTTTGGGCTTTGCTAAATGTGTACGTCGCTCAAAACTGGTTTCAGAGCACTAAGAAGGAATGTTGCCGGAGGTGGGACACGGACTGGCGAACTGGCAGGATCGCACTGCTATGATGATACGTGCAGAACCCTCTGTGTATTGGTGTTTGATGCTGATTTCTCGGCCAGTTTTGAGTAGCGTGCGCCGTGCAAAGCCCATTTGAATTTGCCTGCGAAGTGATCCGATTGGCTAAGTTCAGCAGCTGATACGATGCCAATGGCGCGGGATATAATTACGACCAACCTTGTAATGCTCATAAAACCGGTTAACGTTCTTTCCGACCCCCCGGTATTATGTGGACGTGGATACGGAAATGCTTTATTTCCGTGTTAGAACTCGTTCTCTACAACTGTACATTAATCGTGGGAGACACACCTGCATGAAATGTTCAAAATGCCCTCCAGTAATACAACCCGCTGTCACTTTCAATCCATCAGTCACTACTGATCTGCATTTAGGGCAGTCACCCAGGTGGTACATTCTCTATCTATTGTTTTCCTGCCATTTTCTTAAAAGATTGCAAAAAATTGGAAATTTATTGAACATTTCCCTCGATAAGTTATTTCTAACTCCCCTTCCTATAAACGAATATTCGCCCCAATTTGTCCTCTTGAATTCCAACTTTATCTTAAGCATTGAATCCTGGTTATGTTGATGTGTGTCTCGAGTATTGCGTTTGCATGCATCTGTGTTAACGGAGAGCATTTTGAACATGTTCTATGCTGGTACGTTCCGTTCCACATGATCACTGTACTGCGTAGAGTTGTAGAGAATGAGCTCTAACATGTCCATATAACATATTTTCTTCCCCTACGTGTGAGGAAAATGTCTTGAATGTCTTTTATGAGTTACCAAAATAGACCCATAGATGGTGAAGTTTGTTCCGTATAAAGTGTTTTAATGTTACTTTACAGCACATCCACTATCGCGTAATTGCTCCAAACTATTTTAACGCTAGTATTAATTTTTTTGCTAGTTGCTTTACGTCGCACCGACACGGATAGGTCTTATGGCGATGATGGGACAGGAAATGGCTAGGAGTGGGAAGGAAGCGGCCGTGGCCTTAATTAAGGTACAGCCCCAGCATTTGCCTGGTCTGAAAATGGGAAACCACGGAAAACCATTTTCAGGGCTGCCGACAGTGGGGTTCGAACCTACTATCTCCCGAATACTGGATACTGCCTGCACTTAAGCGACTGCAGCTATCGAGCTCGGTACTATTGATTTTATGGCAAATTGGTTTTTACCATTAAATTTATGATAAGTTAAGTAAAGTCTGGTCAGATTCAAACAGTTCCCTTGTGGACAGGAAAAGAAATCTTTCTGAACTTACCTTTAGTACTGTTATGTTTGTCTGTTAAGAGAATATTATATTGAACTATTGTATTCACTGTTGCTTGAATTTTGTCTGTTTTTTATTAGTCGAGAGAGCTACGTTCTGTTTTGTCAAGTAGTTTTGCATGTTCGTTAAATGATAATAATGTTGGTGATTTAATGTGTTCTCCGTTTATTTTTTATAATTATATTGATGCTTTCACGTCCTGAATAAGAGACAGGGCTTTAGCAATTTTTGCCTCTTCAACACATCAAAAAGCCAACCCAGAAGATATGTGTACCGTATTTCATACATTACTTGCATTATTACACGAATTCAATTCTCGTCTTTGCATGTGACCTTCAGTTATAGATAAAGGTTATGAGTGACTGGCTTGCTTGTAATTAAAAAAGTGCTCTTCCAAATCTTCTTTCTTTAATGTAGAAGTCCGTGGCAAATACAAGGCAAATCCAGAAAATGAGTTCGAAATTTATTCTTACAATAATGTGAAGCATTGTTTGAAATAATCTTTCAGTGTATTAGATAGTGTTCAGTATATACTGAATAGGAATGGTCAACCAGCCAACAACCTTCCATGTGTAGTGTACATGACATAATAAGTAATAGTGCATTGCGGTTGTGAAATTCAATATTTTTTGAATTGGCCCACAATGAATGACAATGGTACTACACCTGGAGCTTAGATCCTTTCCAACAGAACAAATATGATCTAGGCCGCCGTAAATCAACTGGTAAGGGCATCCAATGCCAAATCAACAGTTTGTGGGTTCAGATCTCGCAGGTGTCAATTGGCCATTTTTTTCCTGTACTTAACACCTCTTTGGTATATGTTATATGCACTCAACACAGACTAGTAGTTGAAAGATTACTTCAAGTCTGTCTCTGTCAGGTCATCTGCCCAGTGAATGCGGTAGTAGCGAATTACAAGAAATAAATTTTATGTTTTGATCCGTATCGAATATAATGTTTATATTGTTTGAAGGAGTCCACCTTTTCAATATATTACATTATATTCAAAAAGAACATATTATAAAATCTTTAACATTTCCGTCCATGTTATCTCCCCTATTTAGCAACATCTTCAGCTGATGAGAACAAGTTACAAGACATCCAATATACGAAGACATAAGTTAAAATTGGCCATAAGAAGTATAAAATATGGCATGGGCAATAATGGGAAAACTGTAAGGACTTTTCTAGCCCTGTTTTTGTGAAATCCAACAGTCATTCACTAGATAAAATGTCTGAAAGAAAACATGTTAACAGTATCTTGAGGTCTTCTGATATAAAGCATCATTTAAGAGTTATGATTTTCTTGGCAGTTGAATATTACTTTAAATTTAAAGTTAGTGAACGTAGAGGAACTCCTTTTTCTAAAAACGAGGAGACGAGTTTGTCTCATAAAGCATGGTAATAGGTGGAAATGGCATAGAAAATAACTTGGAAGATAAAGCAAAGTCAAATGGATTCTTATAGAAGGCTCAGCCACACACAGTCACGTAGGACAGCAGGGCCAGTAGGGCAGTTCTTCAGAAATTAAAAAGAGTATTACTTGCAAATAAATTCAAATCTAGTATTGTTATTGTTTTGATATATGCTTTTTTGTGATTTAAAACAGGTAAAAACTTAATTAAATGTAAAATTATAACTACTTACAAAAAAAAAAAAAAAATAAGTTGAACAGAAGGAAGCTTAAGTTACAAACACAGCCTTCGAAAAAGAATAAGAAGAGGAGCTGTGTTCAGTTTCCTGCTAGCCTCCTCAGTCACTCAGAACTTTTATTCACTTAAATTGCATGAGAAGCACTCAAACTGTGAGCAGAGCTTTGCTTTCTTCTTCTAGCTCGGACATTTTTATTTGCTTCCTAATCAACACAAGAAATGTTAGCATTTTCTCTGGTTAGATAGAGAAAATGTGTTACCTCTACTAACAGCAGACTACAGCATCTTGTATGTGACTCATAGGCGACAGCATTAAGTGGTGTTCTGTTTTCAGGGCCACCGTAGAGGTCAGCACCATTGCAGCCAAAGGAGAGGCTGATTTGGTAAGTTGCTAGAGTATACGTCTGATATGGAATATGCAAGGCTGTACCCAGGATTTTTTCCGGAGGGGGGTTCTGAAAACAAATACTATAATAACAAATATTTTTTGACTTTCAAATACAGTAGATTTTAAGTCTGAGAACAAAAGTAAGGCAATATAACACCGTGATCAAACCAGAAGGACTATATGCTGCTGAAACCTTGGATTTAATAAGCAGAGGATTGCTGGAAGAACTGGAGAAGAAAGAAAGGAAGATCTTAAGGAAGATTCTGGGACCTATATATGTTGGTAGACAACGAAGATTGAGACTGAGAGAATTATAGAATCGATGAAGAAGCAACGAATACAATTTTATGGACATCTCCTACGTACGAATCAAGAAAGGCAGACTCAAAAACTCGTTACATATTTCAAAGAGAAAAAATTGTTCCCAGGTGGTTTATGGAGATGACATGCTGATACGGAGAGAATGGGCATTAGTCCTGAAGACATCCAAAACAGGAACCACTTTCGACAATTAGTTTCAGACTTCAGAAGCTTCCAAGAAGGAGAAATGAAATCTTCAAAAGTGATATTTCCAGAAGAAAGAAGGAAGCAGATAAGCCAAGGAATGAAGCTATATTGGCAGAAGATCAAAGCCAGGGGAGGGAAAACATGATCAAGGATACAATAGTTGTTACTCCGTGGTCCATAGTGGCCAAAATCAAACAGAAGAAGAAGATATTACAGAAAGAAGAGTTTGAAATAGTAAGGTCTGGTGGGCCGAACGCAGTGCAGTGCAACACAAAGGTTTCTGTCATTTATTTTAAGATGGAGATAATGGTACGTTTCACTGTAAGCATAAAACTATTTGGAGGTTTGATTTATTTTTTAATTCTCCTTGCAGCTTGATTATGTAAACATTTCTGTAGGTTTATTGAAATTGATTTTTATGGTTCAAAATGTTTTAAGTACTTAAAAAATTAATCTGTATATCTCACCAAAGTTAAAATTTCCATTTATGTTTTCAGTAAATTTAACTGAACTCATAGAGAAACACTCAAGGATGGAACACAATTTATAGATTATTTTTCAAATGCTTGTTTTTATAATATTTCTAATTTATTGTAGGCTATTTCAAAACCTGTATATGATGTTTAAATTTGTCAAGTTCGCTTTTATTTCGGTACGGCCTGGGGAATATGCAATGAAACTTGTAAGACATTCAGACATTCTTGGAATATTCAAGTTTGTTTTGATGCAAGTGTAATGGACTGGTATAACTTGGAAATAATTCTCTAACCCATGGGTAAGTAATGGAAATATCGAGGTCGATAATTATTATTATGAACTTGAGGTGTGGCTGTGAAGTTGTTTACATCTATTACTATTAGTATTATTTACATACTGTAGTTATATACGGACTTTATTTGGTATAAATCGTGATTGTATTATTTGTGAGGTTATGTCATGAAACATCTGCTGTATGTACAATATTAATATGAGTTTATTTAATGTAAGAATGCATAATTAATAGTAGGTGTATAATTTATTATTACCTGTAAATATGATGTATAAATCCAGCAGAATGTTGTGCAGCACGCTGTAATAGTCCAGAACAACGCATCTTGCCACTGGAATTGTGTAGAAAATTCATTTAATTGTAAATAGGCTATTGGAGACTCTCAAAATTACAAGAAAACGTGTTGTCATTCTTCTAGAAGCCTGGCCAGACAATGTATAAAGAGGCAGTCTTGGGAGTTGAGTTGTTGTTGTTGTTTAATCAGACTTGTAGTGGAAGTCGTTAGCTGAGTGTTTGAAGTCAAGTATGTGAACTTTGTTGGGTTGGTAGTTAGTTGACATTCAAATGTTGAAGTCTTCTTCGTAGCAGTGTTTTGTTTGAAATGGCACTCCTGTGTCGAGTGCCATTCGACATTAAAATATTAGACTTGCGCTCCGATGTCAAGCTCCACTCGACATGACAATATCTCGTACTTTCAGTGCTCGCATGACGACTCTGCCGTGTTCTGGTATTGTAGAGCTATCTAACGGTCTCTGAGAGAACACTTTTTCCTATTTACAATAGTTCGCAGGAATTGTGGTAACTTTTTAAGCTCTGTTATTCTCAAATGTTTACGTAAGTTCACAGATGTTGTTTGAATGTAAACATGGCTTCTGCTTCGTCTTCACTCACGGAACTGGATATTTTGGAACAGCTAGTCGACAGTGATAGTGACGATGATGAACCAACAACTGACTTGGATGATTTATTAGTGAATAATATAAGTGAAAGTAAACAAAGTGATAGTGATAATGAAACCGGAGGTGGTGATGCTCCTCTATACCCATGGCGTGAGTGGAAAGCTGGCGATTCTGAATTACCTGTATTCTCATTCAATGAAACAATTTGTGGATACAAAGCATCAGGTAGGAACAATCCCTCAACACCTTACGGATTTTTGCAACTTATTTGTTAGTGACGAGTTATTCAAGCAAATTGCCGACGAGACCTACAGATATGCTAAATTGGAATAATAAAATAAGTTAATTTATTAATTTCACCACCTAATCAATACAATAAGTCTTGTCTTAGTTGATTTACTTTGGCATGTTAACTAAAATAGTACATGTTTTGCCTTGTGTGTAGGCATCACCAGCCATTCTCTTAACCTTAAAATAGAATCAGGCACCTGATAGATAAACAAATCAATAACAGTGATAACATATTATCTTTCCTCAACAATTTGGATAACATTAAATTCACTAAAGAAGATGAAATCAATAGCTCTTTAAATTTCTTAGACATCAAAATCACACGATTATCAAACAAGTTCCACTTCCAAACATACAGAAAACCCACCTTTTCTCCAATAACCATAAAAAAATGATTCTTTACATCCCAACTCACATAAAAAAGCCACTTATCACAGCTAATATATAGGGCATTAAAAATCCCTATGTCCTCCAGTAATTTAAAGAAAGAATTACAATTCATCAAAGAAATAGCTAATTTCAATAGATTTAATACAGATATAATTGATAAAATCATCAACAAAACCAAATTAAATTAAAATGAAAACCTACAACCTGTTTTCCAGTCATTGACCGGGTCAGGGATGTAATGAATGAAACATATATAGGCTGTTATTACAATGGGGTCGCCACTCCCAAGGTGATTTATTAATGAGTGATAAATGCTATGAAATGATAATGGAGAGTGTTGCTGGAATGAAAGATAACAGGGAAAACCGGAGTACCTGGAGAAAAACTTGTGCCGGCTCCGCTTTGTCCAGCACAAATCTCACATGGAGTGACCGGGATTTGAACCGCGGTATCCAGTGGTGAAAGGCCGACGCGCTGCCGTCTGAGCCACGGAGGCTTCAACAAAACCAAATTAAAATTAGCTACAAATTTAACCCCATTGAAACCCGTCAAACCAAAATACGCTAAATTCACATTCACTAACCATGGTATTTATCCAATAACCAATTCACTAATGAAGCACGATGTAAAAATAGCCTATACAACAAAAAACACTAATTGTAATTTATTCTTTAATCATAACTCTATTAGCATCACAGACAATAGTTACTCTGGATCGGGAATATACAGACTAATGGCCAACCACATGAGGGGCACAGGACATAAATTTACTACAATAGAACAAGACCTTCATATCCTCAAGAGTCGATAAAAGTAAACTTATGAGTGAGTATGAAAATTTATTCATTTTCCTCGACCAGCATTTCAACAGAGATAAGAACTGAAACGACATCATTGATAAAAAAAAAAGCCCCTTGTACGAACAGATTTTATGTCTATTACAAGAATCAATTCCCCTCACCAATATATTCGTAAAAGTTTTCAACCTCAAATCAATAAGCCCTCCTACCTCCTCTACAATTTATACACTCCCCTCCCTTCCCCTCACCTCCAGTACCTCTAATTCAAATGCAACCAATAGACCCTTAGCCACACCCACTGTAATATCGCTCCCTCCAATAGCATCTCACCGTTACAATACGCGCAGCAATACACTTCCCTCTTTCTCTCCTACCAATAGTAGCTCCCCTCCAAGTGCTACAAAGAAGCCCATAATCACGCCTTCGCAAAAAGTTCCACCTCCAACTCAAACCTACAGCTATACCACTCATAGTAAGAAGCAGACAGTCGACAATGACGTTCAGTTAATAATGTAACAAATTACCCTCACCATCGTCTAATGGTAAGTGTACACAATTTCCACTTAAACATTTCATTACGATTTTTTCACTCAATTAACACCACGTTTCTGGTTTGCTTTCACAGATTCAACTGTCTTACTTCCATTTCGACTAGAATGTCAATCAACCCACATTCTTAACAACATTGTAGCATTGCATCAAATTGAGATGGTCCATAAAGGTCCAATTTAAACATCGTTCTTCAACCTTCAACTACAACTTCGTATTTTTTGATCAAAGTGAACCACATCACCATATGCCATTGATTTTTCGACTCTTATCTCTTTTAAACAAATAATTGCTGGTCACTTGACCATCTATTATCATTATTTTATTCTACATTATTTTTATTAAATACGATTTTTATCGTCATTTTCGTTGTAACCGCTGGTCGGCCAACATAATTTTTTAGCAATCCTAACACTTGTTCATAACAGACTGTTGCTTTGTTCGTTTTAATTATAATAGAAGCCTTCTAATGTCAATATCACTACTACTTTCACCAATTGTATATTTCCTCACTCATTGTAATATCTTTAAAACCAACTTCATTACAAGCCTTTTACGATATGTTAATTTTAGTTCAACTCTCTCCAAGGTTTTTTAAAAATTTGTTTTATTTCATGTATATGTAAATCAGGTGCCTGATTCTATTTTAAGGTTAAGATAATGGCTGATGATGCCTAAATACAAGGCAAAACATGTACCATTTTAGTTAATATGTCAAAGTAAATCAACTAAGACAAGATTTATTGTATTGATTAGGTGGTGAAATTAATAAATTAACTTATTTTATTATTCCAATCAAATATCATCAATATGGATCAAGAATGATATTTATCACATGTAATAAGATATGCTAAAGTCAAAATTCAGAAAATGACACCACTCACAAGGCATTCGGCTTGGTGGGGTTGGACTGATGTTACCTTAAACGAAATGAAGGCTTTCCATGGAGTTTTACTGAATATGGCAATGCAGAAAAATGACAGAGTGCAGGATTTCTTTTCAAGAGGTTGGTTAGAATCGTCCAGTTTTTTTGTAGACTGTTTTAGCCGCAAAAGATTTTTTCAGGTATTCTGGGATCAGCATGTTTCTGCTCCAGATTCAGCAATCCATTTGAATCCTCAAGTTAGGTCTTGAATTAGCAAAGTCAAGTACGTTTTGGACTGTATCAGTCAAAAGTTCTTGTAAGTTTATGCACCACATAAATATCTAGCAGCTGATGAATCAATAGTGTCTTTCAGAGGCCGTGTGTTATTCAAGATGTACAATCCGCAGAAGCCTACTAAATGGGGACTCAGTTTACATAATATCCGATTCTACAAATGGATATGTGTGTAGTCTTATCCCTTACTACGGTTCTGCAACTATAGAATCTTTGATTTGACTGGACTTGGCTTTCACAGAAAGAATCGTGCTTTAGTTTGTTGCTAATGTTACAAATGCAACAGGTCAGTCTGGGTACCATGTCTACACTGATTGTCTCTATAGAGGTGTTATTCTGGCTGATGAATTACTGAAGCAGAAGATCCATATCACTGAAACAATTCAACCAAATCGCAAGCACATGTCAAATGGGATCTGGAAGAAAAATCTGCACCTAAAGAAGCATGAAGTCAAGTGCTTACACACAGACACAATAATGGTTCTGGGATGGCATGACAAGCGCACGGTACTGATGCTTTCAACATCTGGAAACAATTCAACCTCTGTTATTGTCAGAAAGAAGAGAAACTGTGTTGAACAATTAGAACAATTAGAGAAACCAAACGTAATTTTTGACTACACGTCACATATGGGAGGCGTTGATCGCTTGGACCACTACACATCAAACTACGCTTTTGTAGTGAAAAGCTTGAAATGGTGGCGGAAATTGTACTTCTGGCTATTGGAAGTGGCAATAGTCAACAGCTTTTTGCTCTATAAAGACTACTGCACCATGAATCGCATGGAGATTCCGTCATACAAAACCTTCCGAAAACAGGTGATCAGCAAGTTGGTTGGCGAAGTACGCAACAAAGGTCAAAAGCGAGGAAGACCATCTACTTCTGATGTTGAAGAACATTTGAATGGTAAACTGCACATCATCAACAAGCTGCCTGGAAAACAACATAAAGACTGTGCTGTCTGTTCAAACAGGAGAAAGAAAGGTGGTAGAAAGGAAACAGTTTACTACTGCAAACATGTTTGAGAAAACCCGGTCTCCACCCAGAAAACTGTTTTGAAAAGTACCACACAGTGAAAACCTACAAGGATTAATGTATTTTGTGTACCTAATTGTAAATATATTCATGTAACATACTTATATTTTGTGTTAGATTCTTTTGCATTGTTCACATCCTACAGCTGTTCATAGTACAGAAATTAATTAGGAGTGGAGCAGGAAGCATATGCTAAGGGTAATGGAGTTCAAAAGGTTAATGTGTGTGTGTGTGTGTGTGTGTGTGTGTGTGTGGGGGGGGGGGGTTGCGGGGGGGGTGTTTACAACAGATTAATGCTGCGATGATATGCAGATGAGTTCATTACTAAACGTAAATGCATGAAGTTGACTACATAGTAACACAGAACAAAGAAAAATAAGAAATTAGTGAAGTGAAATGCTGAAAATTGCAAAGTAATGTGCAGCAGAAATAACAAAATTAGCAGCAAGTAACTATATAAATATACATTTCTGTAATCAGCGCATACAAGTTAGCAAGATGACGCGTGATCAAAATCCAGGCCGTGGTTACTGACATCATTTCTTTCACTCCCATCTCAAGGAGTTAGCAGATACACTACCTGATCAAAAGTTCCCAGACACTTATATGATTTTGCACTTACGCTTTACCCGTATCACGTTCACTACTGTTGGACATTAATG
Organism: Anabrus simplex; assembly: GCF_040414725.1. Lineage (NCBI taxonomy): Eukaryota > Metazoa > Arthropoda > Insecta > Orthoptera > Tettigoniidae > Anabrus > Anabrus simplex. The sequence goes on from NC_090265.1 coordinate 732,681,547, forward strand.
TAAGGTGGATCCACCCTTTGCCTTTGATGGCTTCAACTCTGCTGGGATCACTTTCAATGAGGTGTCTGAATATCTCTGGAGGAGTGGCAGCTGACACCAGGGAAGGCAGTGATGTTGGATGCTGGGGTCTGGAGTGAAGCCAACATTCTAACTCATCCCAAAGGTGTTCCATTAAGTTCATGTCCAGGCTCGGGGCAGGGTGCATTGTCATGCTCATACAAACAATCTTTGTCTCCGAACTGGTCCTCTTTTACGCAGAACACAATGGTATAAGTTGTGTTCATATCCTTCCACATTTAGAGGTTTCTTAAGCGCAATAAGGGGACCGCACTCTAACCACAAAACACTCACCTATACCATAACACTGCCGGGCTGAGTGGCTCGGATGGTAGAACGCTGGCCTTCTGACCCCAACTTGGCAGATTCGATCCTGACTCCGCCGGGTGATATTTGAAGGCGCTCAAATACGTCCTCGTGTAGATAGATTTACTGGCACGTAAAAGAACTCCTGTGGGATGAAATTCCGGCACCTCAGCATCTCCGAAAACCGTCAGAAATAGTAAGTAGTGAGACATAAAGCCAGTAATATTATTAAACCATAACATTACCTCCTCCATACTTGACTGTTGGCAGTGCACGATTGGAGGTATCGTTCTCCAGGCATTCGCCAAACCAAAACCATTCCAGCAGATTGCCACAGGGTATAATGTGATTCGTCACTCCAAATCACTAGTTTCCAGTCATCCACTGTCCATTGGCGTCACTTAACATTGACTACAGAAATGTTTGGCTCATGAGCAGCAGCTTGACCATTGTACTCCCTTCTTGTTAACTCCTGACACAGTCATTGTACTGGCTGGACTGCTGTTAGCACTTAGAAATTTAAGAGTGATTCCTTTCATTGATTTCTTATGATTTTTTTTTTTTTTTTACAACTACCCTTCCTATCAGTCATTAAATGAGGTCTTCCTGGTCTTGATTTAGTTGCGGTTGTTCCTTCACATTTCCACACCGGAATCACATCACCAACAGTCGACTTGGGCTGCTCTGGAAGGGTTGAAATGTCCCTGATGGATTTGTAACTCAGATGACATCCAGTGACTAGTCCACGTTCAAAGTCACTGAACCATTCTGCTGTTACTGCTTCTCCACTGACAACACAACACTTACCGCCTCCTTTTATGCTGGCGGGTCCAACTCTCTTGACATCTGGGTTTCAGTTCCGCATTACATAGGGGTATCCTGATACTTTTGATCAGGTAGTGTATGTTCATTCCTCTCTCTTCGTTGGAATTGTTACTTTTAATAATTCTGTAGTAATTTGGTACATCAGATATGATGTCGGCATGCCGTTCACAGTTTTGATATTGCTGTGCATGCTTCCCTACTGACATGAATTTAATAGTTTTGCAGAGTTGATTGGAAAGAAACAAGGTTGAATGAAGTCTTGAGTAGAGAGGTGGGATGAAGGCAAGGAGAGATCTTCGTGGGAAGGAGGAGCGTTATACCAGGAAGGACAAGACTAAAGGAGAATTGAGATCTAGGAATCTAGACTGACATGAAGAGAATGAGAGCATGCACAACTCCAAGAAAGAGGGGGGAATTATGTAAGAGACGTGGAAGAAAATCTCTCTGTGGGAAGACAAGAAGAAAAGGGGATCGATGTAGTGAGGAAAGATGTACTGCAGTGAGGACAAGTTAGTGAGTGGTACGAGGACAGAGGGTTCGTACACCACCCCAGACAACTGGAGATTTTAACACATCAACCGGCACTAAAGTTAGTTCCTTGGGCATAACAACTTTTTCAGATAATTTGGTAAACAGTTGTTCAATTTTATACAATTATAATGTTCAAAATCATAGAATTGTATTTTTTTTCATTTTTTTTTTAACTCTCCCTGACCAGAACAAAGAGCACAAGAGGCTACGATACAGAATCCTCAGACAAAGATCAGCCAAGAAAAATCAAAAGTGTTAAAATCTAGGGACGTGAATGTGGGAAAACCATCTGTTTGCTGGGTGTTCTGGTGTTTTTAGAATGGCCCTGATGGGGGCAAATTAGTACGTCTCTGTTTTTTCTTCATGTAAATAACTTAATATAAATCTTTCTCAGTGTAATTTCATTTAACATAAACCTATTAGTTTTCACAAAACAACATTCAAGTGTAGGTTTATATCATCATTATTGTATTGGTTTGTATAGGAAACTAAGGGGAAGGTAATGTCGTGCCCTGAATTGTTGTCTGTTTAGAATGATATATATGCAGGATAAAATCTGTTTTGTTCTGAAATGCATAGCAAATTATGCAAGGAAAAAATGGCTTGCTTTGCCTTACAAGGTGAATTCACAGCTCACATGTCTCGCAGTCTAAGTTACCTCACATCCTGAGACATAACTACCATGCTAACCTATGCGTTAAACATTGTTCCTTTCATACAGTATTAATTTTCTTTGTTTCCAGTGGTTGACTCTAGATGGAGCCAAACACGGCATGGTGCATGTCCGTTTCACGTGGCTGACTCTCACGTCGGACAAGTCAGCTCTAAAAGCTGTAAGTATTAAGACTGGTGCTGGAATGATTCACAAGTTTTTGTTGACAGGGTTCTTAACGTGGTGTTTTTGGTTTCAGGCTCTAGCAGAGACGCAGATGTTGAGGCTGACTTCAATGAGCACTGCTGTCCTCACAGTCTACATCGATTCTGCTAAAAATCTTCCTGTAAGTGCAAAGAGTTCTGTGACCTTCATTGTTTTTACCACAGGTATTTCAGAAGTTTGAGTATTGTGCTGAGGTTTCTTGCAAGACAGGTCCAGGTTTCTTGAAAAATTAGGCAAGAAATGGAGTGTTATTGCTCGGGAGGGATAAAATCACCTTGTGCAATTGTAGGGATTTAACCTCGCAAGCAGTAATGACAGAATTGCTAACAAAGTGGTTATGATAGAATATATCGTCATCCGATTTTGTAACTTTGTTTACAATGACTTTAATACTTTATTTTTGTGATAGCAAAAGAAATTGCATTTCTTAGTGTATACTGTATCTCTTACATTTCCACCCAATTTACATATTCAATTGGGTGGAAATGTAAGGAGTTTGACGTGATAATGGCAGATATTGATGAAAACTTGCTACCTGTTATCTTGGATTTTGATTTTTGAATTAAAAGGATGTCACTTGGGGGTGGGGAATTCTAGGATGATTGAGTAGAATTAACAGTTTGGAACAGATGGACTTTTCAAGGACTTTTGACAAATATTTTTCTTGCATAACAGTCTAGTAGCTGCCTAGCTGAGTTGGTAAAAGTGTGCTCACTTCCTAAGGAAGGACACTGTGGAGTGACATTAGTAGACGAATTTTAAAAGTAGGAAAGAAGATATGAAGATAAAGTTGGAATTCAAGAGGACAAATTTGGGCAAATATTAGTTTATAGGAAGAGGAGTTAGGGATTGGAATAATTTACCAGGGTAGATGTTTGATAAATTTCCAAATTTTTTGAAAATATTATGATATTGTCCTTAATTGTCAGAATTGTCACAGTTGAAAAACTACATTTTTATGTAAACATTAATGCAGACAACTTTTTCGTCTATAGAGTTTTGGTCAAATTTGCCACTGTTGGGGCACATATGTAAACAAAAGGAAACACACCTCTAAAGGGGTGTTTTCTAATAATAATACTTTATTAACGGTAATACCATTTTACACATAATAGAGAAAAATAAAACAAAACACACTAAAAAGAAAGTTCAGTGGAGTATAAGTAGCAAAAGATGTACAGATATATACATAGGTTATATTACAAATAAGCACAGGAAAATAATAGTTCTGGAGATTATGTAAGTGATTTCTAAATTTTGACAATGAGCAGTTAAATTATCAATATCCACTTCGTTTAGAAATCTTGACATTCGTTCAATTGTCCCATTGAATGCAATAGTTAGTTCTATGCCAATTTGTAGACAATGTATTCTTAAACCTTGTGCGTCCGTACGGTACTTGTAGGTTAATTTTTTCACCAGGGAGTGAAGCAATTTAAAAATGAAAAGTATATCCAGAAATTCACGGTGTTCTGACGGACTATCCAGGTTTAAATACTATTGTAGGGCTGGATAATCAACATTTTCATATGAGAATCCTGCTCTAAATGAATATAAACGAAGAAATGTATGTTGTACTGCATCTAATCTATGGATAGAGGTCTGATGAGAAGGGTTTCATACAGGTGTACAGTATTCTGATGATGATGATGATGATGATGATGATGATGATGATGATGATGCTTGTTGTTTAAAGGGGCCTAACATCTACGTCATTGGCCCTACAGTATTCTAGTATAGGGCGTACCATACATACATACAGCAATCGATAGATAGCTGAAGTTTGAAAATTCTCTGGAATATCTAGTAATGCAATCTAGTCTTTGTAATGATTTCTTACAAATATTTTCAGTATGTTCATTAAATGATAGGTTATGACTGAATAAAACACCAAGGTGAAACAGGAGTTAGAATGGTTTTGTTACTAAATTTGTACTGAAATGATTTTTTTCTTCTTGTTTTTAAAAAAAGTTATTTTACATTTGTCATGATTAAGTTTCAACCCATTTCGAATACAGTACTTTTCCAGGTGATGAAAATATTTTTGAAGTTTTAAACAATCAAGTGGTTAATTTGCATTATATGTTTTGCACCATCAGCAAACAAAAGCAATTCAGAATTCTTAAGTATATTTTTAATGTCATTTATGTAGAGAGTAAAAAAAAAAGTAAGAGCGCAAGGTGAGACTCTTGGGAAATTCCACTGGTAACAATAATAGGCACAGAAAAATGATTCCTTATTTTAACAATCTACAGGCGATTTTTAAGATACGATTCAAACCAAGAGAGGAGAGGCCCATTAAATCCATAACCTGTTAGTTGTTGCAGCAAGATATCGTGGTCAACATTGTCAAAAGCTTTTGAGAAGTCTGTATAAATGCAGTCCACCTGAGAGTTGTTCTCTATTGCATCCAAGAGGAACTGATAGAATAAGAGATTAGGTTGACCGTCCTGAAAAGAATCCATCTTGCTCATCAATGATGATGTTATTAAAGAGAGGCATGATCTTGTCAAGAATTATTGAGTCAAAAATTTTGGAAATATGAGAAGAAATTGTAACTGGTCTGTATTGTTTTATGTCAGTTTTATCACCTTTTTTGAAAACTGGACTAACAAATTCTTTCTTCCAGAAAAAATGCCTTGGTTTAATGATAAGTTGAACAGATAAGAGTGCTTCACATAAAATAAATGAGCAGGTAAGTTGAAACACCATCAGGTCCTACAGTCTTCTTTAATTCCAGAGATATCAGTTTGTTGTAAATTTCTGCCTTACTAATGTTTATAATTAACAGATTGACATAGAAAGGATAATCATATGACATACTATTACTGTTCTGATAAGAACAATAAACTATGAAAAGTGTTTAGCAATAAGATCAACAATATTTTCTTCAGTATCTGCTGTAACTTCATTAAGATGTATTGTTGAAGGAATGTTATAAAATGACCTTCTAGAACTTAGATATTGCTAGAATTTCTGTGGATCGGAAATAATACTTTGTTCACAGTTGGAGACATAGTTTGTATAGCACGATTTGGATTCAGACTTGCATTCATTTCTTCATTTCAGGAAATGCTGATAATCACTATTGACACCTGATATTTTGTACCATGTGTGCTTTCTTCTTTTCAATAATCAGTGACTTCAGTTTATGATTATACCACTTTGGGAATTTGGGAGTCTTAAAATTCCATATAGGGATGTAAAATTCAATGCCATAATGTAGTACAGAATAGAAGGTTTCTACTGCTTTATCAATTGATACATTCTGAAACATCACCTTCCAGCTGAACTGTGACAATCCATTATAGTCACCATTTAACAAGTCAAAATAAAAACTATGAGCAGGTAAAGAATTGTATAGCTCATTTATAGATAAAGAAATCTCTAATGCTGGGTGGTGTCTATTGAGGGGGACAATACTTCCATTGGAGTAAAATCTAGAAATGAAACTGGAGTTACTGAAAACCAAATCAAGAAAGTGATTCAGAAAATTTGGGATATCACTAAACCGATTTAAACAGAGGTAAGAAAATGTCTATAAATAAACTGGACTTCACCGTGTGGTTACCTACTGTCACAAGGCCTGAAATTGTTTCTTCATTTACTATCAAATTAAGATGCGCTAAATTGTAGTCACCAACAAGGAGCAATAAATTGTTGTCGAGATTTGACAGCTGATAGATTTCAACAGCAATGCAATGTTCAAAATACTTTTGGACAGGAGACCTGGGTGGAATATATACAGCACCAGTGATTAATTTTGTAGTGTTAAAAGTCAGGGACACAAACAACTGTTCAACTGTGCTAATGCACGCTATCAGAGTAGGTTTAAACCCCTTGCTCATACAGATATCATTACACCGCCATGGGTTGCCTTCATACTCGTTAAAGAAGACCTATCACATCTGAAAATTGAATATGTTTTGAGTCAAAAGTTCCTCATCACTAATTTCATCATTTAAGTTTGTTTCAGTTAATATCATTGTCATAGTAGCTAAACATGAAGAAATTCTAAGTTCAGTTAGTTTGCTTCGAAGTCCATTTACATTTTGATAGTATTGTGCCGTTCCCATGTCCAGGTCGAGTCATAGAAAGATCCAGACTAGCTCAATGTTATCATCAACCTTCAATTTAATATCGATTTGGGGTTGTAAGTTCTGAAGAGAATAGTCAGCGGATGAAACAAATGGATACATTTGTATCATGTCAGTGCGTTGGACATCTACATCTCGCGAATATTTCATATCATGAATTTCTATCATTCTTAACAAATGGATACTTATAAGTACTTATCGAACCTAAGATACTATTAAAAAGAATGAATAAATTCATCTAACATCTTTTTATTACATTAAAAAGATCTTGAAAATAATGTGAAAACTGAATATCTTAAAGAAAATCCAGTTATCTCATCACCTAACTAACCTAATTAATATGTATATAGAATATTTAAAGGCCTTTGATATCAAATAAAAAAATTTCTTGCTATATACATTCTTTCTGTTGAATATAGAAAATTGATTCAGAGATGCTCATCATTTGAGATAAATTATTAAATTAAAATCACGTTCCTTACTCTTTCTTTGCTTAAACACAACATAATTCCTTACTTCATCACCTGAAATTTCTATACTATACATTGCAGGTCTATCCATAAGTTTTCAGTTTTGTTTTGCCTGCATCTATCTGTCAACATTTCATAATTACAATCATATCATGTTTAATAACCTTTCGTATAAGGGAAGCATTCCTTTTCTCTTTCAATTCTGTATTGAGTATTTCAAATTATATCATTTTTTAATATTCATGAACACAAGGAAGAAAATACAAAGATAAGTCATTGAAATATTACTTCACTCTCAAATAATAAAAAATTATCATTACTGATCATTATTTAAGTCATTCATCAAAAATAAAATATAAATTTCCAAAATTAATTTAAGTGCCAATTATATTTACCATATGTGATCTGTCAGCATGTCATCAATAACACCTGATATCTATTTAATGTTTTTTTTCTAGAAATTCTGTGGTCTGTCGTCTAAGAAGACTCTAATAACCAATGTCATTAACATCCAATTACGGAGAACCTCTTCAGTGATACCATTTAATATGAGCAAACAAGGCACCTAACTATTTATTTGAATAAACACATTTGTGGTTAAGAATTCAGGACAATACGGGCTAATTTCACCTTCACTTCCTTATATTGATTTGTTTTTTTGATGATCCACAGGTATCTAACAGACATATGCAAGTTACATGGATCGTATTTAGTATTATACATGGAATACTGAAGGATTAATATACGTTATGGAATCAAATACATTTACTCTTAACCTTAAATCGCGTCAACTAAATTTCATAAATAAAATATATCCATCTCTTACATCTTGATTTTTAAAAAATCATCACTATCATTATTCTTATTATTACTCGACCATTCTTCATGTATATATCATCTGCTTCATATTTCTCATATCATATCTCATCCTTCATTACAATAACCGCAATAATCTACCTTAACTTAACGCATATGACTTCATAATTATTATTCGTCCACCTATATATTCCATTTCCTTCTCAATTTTCTTCAGATTCCTCTCATATTCTTCATATGTCTTCCTATGAGCTCAACATCACCTGTATATGGCATCACATTATCTCTATTTCGTGGTATAACATCCTAATATAATCGTAACACTAACCACAATATTGTATCATATTCGCAACTGAAGTAAGTTAACCTCTCTACTAAATATAGACAGCATTACAAATGCATAACCTGGTTATCACTGATTAAATACATCCTAACCCAAAGGATTTGTCATTCTGGTTAGATCCTATCATCTTCCTACGTTGTAAAATCAATTTCCTTACCACATGTAACATCACTTCTCTTGAATAGAAATTCATGACAGCACTGCACATACATATTACATACAAATAAAAAGTGGCACTTTACAAAAACATGTTATTTAAATTATGTACGGTAATGTTATTTCAATAAACTTATCTTTTCTTCCCTGTATTCTGTCGCTGGTGTGTGTCCAAATGCTTAGGACATCTCATCAGTATGATTGCATCGTGCTAGTCTTTGGGAAACATCTGGGTAGGGCTCTGCTCCTTCTCTGTCATCTGGGAATAGGTTCGCTGGCATCAGGTCCCCATCTCCAGACAGCCTTGCCTCGGTCTTCTTAGTTCATGATGCTGGCCATTTCCTGCACAGTTAGAACAGAAATATAGATTAACATGGTCAGTTTCGTCATCTTAGTATTCAAAGCCTTCTATGATTTATAGGTATACTGAGAATAATGCTTCTTTCAATTAAATGGTGCTTATGTCTTGCAGACTACTAATATATCTATAGAGATTTTAATTATAATCTGATTTAAGTTCCTATAGTTTGTTTCTTAATCGCTGTAATATTCCTTATTTTCTTGCGAGTAGCTTATGATGCTGTATGTTTCTCTTGCTTGGTATCTTGTGACGTAGCTGCTTATGTAATGATTCTGACCAGTCGTTCTAATTCTTCAGCTTATTGAAATGCGAGTATGCAGTATTTCCCTAGTCTCGCTCAATTTTCTTCACATTATCTCTCTTTTCTTTTCAATTAAAACCTTCTTATATGAACATAATCTCCTTTACATTAATATATTGTAGTGATATGCTTGCGTTGGTTTCTTCTGGAATGAATTTCTTTTAATAATAAATTTGTAACAATCTTCTGCCTTTCATTCTTTTTCACCGCCTTCTAGATGTTATTTCTTGGCTTATACCTGATGAAAATATAATCTTCTCAACATTTATGGTTAGATTTGCGTCTTGTTTCTAATGTTCCCACAGCATAACATCCATTTTTGTTCCACGATGTTCACTGCTATCAGTGATATGGCACAGTATCCTCTAAAGTGTTCAACCAACCTTTTTATTTGATGTCTTTGATGCTTTCTTAGTATTGTGTAGCTGACCTTTGTGAACTCATTCCCTATCTACATGTTGTATTTCATTCCTGATAAAGGTGATACTTTCTAAATCATTTTTTGTATCACTTAAGTTTTGGCCATTAGGATTTGCAACCCTCCTACATTTTCTTAATTAGTTTCCCGAGAGCATTCTTCTAGATATTCCATTGAGAAGTTTGCCAAACTTAGAGATTCCTTTTCAATCAATCAATCAATCAATCAATCAATCAGTCAATCGTGATCTGCATTTAGAACAGTCGCCCAGCTGGCAGATTCTCTATCTGTTGTTTTCCTAGCCTTTTCTTAAATGATTTCAAAGAAATTGGAAATCTATTGAACACCTCCCTTGGTAAGTTGTTCCAGTCCCTAACTCCCCTTCTTATAAATGAACATTTGCCCCAATTTGTCCTCTTGAATTCCAACTTGTTCTTCATATTGTGATCTTTCCTACTTTTAAAAATGCCACTCAAAATTATTCGTCTACTAATGTCATTGCAAGAGACTATCCTAATTTTTCCGTATTGAAAGTCTATTTAAAGGAGAAACAATAAAACTTTTGTATCCACCTATTCAATATATTAAAAGCAATTATAAAATCAGGATCTCATCCTTATTTTATTGCTTAAATATTAAAACATAGGACACATTTCGTTCATATTTTGAACATCTTCAGCCATAAATATTCTTACAAGGTTAAATGATAACATTGTTTTAGAACTTACACTTATGGTTTGCCTTTGACAAACTTATCCTTAATCAATTTTAAAAAACCTCTTAAATATTAAAACGTTTATATATTACGTCGTCTTATAGAAAATAATAATTAAGTTTCAACCTTTAAAACCTTATTCTAATATTTAAAACAGAATGTCAATACATTTACAATCTGTTGAAATTGCTTAATGTTTTCAAATTATTTGTTGTATACACATTCAAACATTGTTACAGCTGGTGTAACTTTTCTCATATTATACTGTATGGAATTGGAATCTTAATACACTCAAAATAGCTGAGGTTAGGCTTCAATATTATACTATTCGTTCATAGAAGTGACAAAACTGATGTGCACTGTTGATTATAGGTTATGAATTATTTAGCTTCAAAATTTGTCAAATTCACAAATTGCTTGTAGTCTTGACCAGTGTATAATGGGGCAATCGTCCAAACGTAAGCAGGGACATATTCTTTCTCAACAGACTTTCTAACGTAAACTTTGATGAAATTACCATTTGCATGTCACCAAAGCTTGTTCATCACCAATTGACAGAGTCCCTGCTTACGTCTGGATGATTGCCCCATTATACACTGATCAAGACTACAAGCAATTTGTGAATTCGACAAATTTTGAAGTTAAGCATTTCATAACCTATAATCAACAGTGCACATAAGTTTTGTCACTTTTATGAAAGAATAGTACAATATTGAAGCCTAACCTCAGCTGTTTTGAGTGTATTAAAATTCCAATTCCATACAGTATAATATGAGAAAAATTACACCAGTTGTAACAAAATCTTTAAATATGTATACAACAAATAATTTGAAAGCTCATTAAGGATAAGTTTGTCAAAGGCAAACCATAAGTGTAAGTTCTAAAACAATGTTATCATTTAACCTTGTAAGAATATTTATGGCTGAAGATGTTCAAAATATGAACAAAACATGTCCTATGTTTTAATATTTAGACATTAAAATAAGGATGAGATCCTAATTTTATAATTGCTTTCAATGTATTGAACAGGTGGATACAAAAGTTTTATCGTTTCTCCTTTAAATACTAATGTCATTCCACGCCATCTCTCCGCTGACAGCTCGGAACATACCACTTAGTCGAGCAGCTCATCTTCTTTCTCCCAATTCTTCCCAGCCCAAACTTTGCAACATTTTTGTAACGCTACTCTTTTGTCGGAAATCACCCAGAACTAATCGAGCTGCTTTTCTTTGGATTTTTTCCACTTCTTGAAATCGGATAATTCTGGTGAGGGGTCCCATACACTGGAACCATACTCTAGTTGGGGTCTTACCAGAGACTTATATGCCCTCTCCTTTACATCCTTACTACAACCTCTAAACACCCTCATAACCATGTGCAGAGATCTGTACCCTTTATTTACAATCCCATTTATGTGATTACCCCAATGAAGATCTTTCCTTATATTAACACCTAGATACTTACAATGATCCCCAAAAGGAACTTTCACCCCACCAACGCAATAATTAAAGCTGAGAGGACTTTTCCTATTTGTGAAACTCACAACCTGACTTTTAACCACCCCGTTAATCAACATACCATTGCCTGCTATCCATCTCACAACATTATCAAGGTCATTTTGCAGTTGCTCACAATCTTGTAACTTATAGAGTAACATCACCCACAAAAGGCCTTACCTCTGATTCCACTTGTTTGCTCATATCATTTATATATATATAAGGAAACATAAAGGTCCAATAATACTGCCTTGAGGAATTTCCCTCTTCATTATTACAGGGTCAGATAAAGCTTCATCTATTCTAATTCTTTGAGATCTATTTTCTAGAAATATAGCAACCCATTCAGTCACTCTGTTGTCTAGTCCAATTTTCTGTTAAGGTGTAGCCCATCTTTTCCAAAATCACTGCCTCTAAGCGAACTATTAGCATTGACGAAAAGGACATCTCTATTACGGCATAACCAGTCAAGAGTGGAGTTTACAGCATCTGTATAACGATAATCAACATTGTGCCGATATAAAACACCACTGAGACAAAGCTTTGCCTATGGAAACCTCCTTTTTATCGTAGTAATAAGTCTATGAGTCTCAGCCATTATGCCACTGGGTGTTGACATATCGTAAAGGTCATTTGTGCTAATATGAACAATCAGGGTGTCAGGATTTTCTTTAATGCTATCACTGTTCACATGTTCTGCAAGTTGACCCACTCGTATGCAGTACCCTCTTCAACTTCAGGTCCAACATTTCTTATCATCGAGTCCCCCATTATTACTGTACGGGCTTGTTTATGTTCCAGTCGTCGTTGGGATTTTCTTTTTCTTTTCAACACTGTGGTTGAGTCATATTCTATGTTTACCTCTTGATCATTTGATTCTAACACTTGAAAACTGTTTTGTGTCACTAAATTATTATTTACAGTATCTCTAAATGCAACATGTTTCCCGGTAGGCCTAAAATTCTTTGACTTAAACTCTTGAAAATCCTTTTCTTATTGTCTCGGCACTTCAGCATTTTGTTTATTTTGGGTTCTTCAACTCGAGTAGAGCATTTTCTAGATCAGTGGATAAAATTTTGATTATTTCATCTTTAGATGATAGATCAAGTTCCAGAGGTCTTATTCTGAACCTCAAATACGATGAATCCGAAGTGAGGTTATCGGAAACGAGATCGTCAGCTGGATCCGACATTTCGCTGCCAAACGTGTTCTTAAATACACATGCATAACAAGCATTAAGACTATTAAGACTATCATTACTTCTGTGAGTAGCTCCATTGCAGTTTAGACACACATTATTACTGAACATCTCACTCGGAGAAAAAAACTAGATCACTGTTTACTGCCATGTTCTTTGCTCTTGTGTCATCCATCTTGATGTTATAAATAAAAGAAAAACACTTTTCAAAAATTTACATCATAATATACTTCATGTTATTTTCAATTTTCAGTGTGTAGTGTGAATTTTATAAAGCAGGCCTACTACATTGTAACCAAATTCTGTACCGGTATGTAGAAGACGAATGGCTGTAGAATATCCTTCCTAAAATGTTTTTGTTGATTTTTCATCCATTCTACAAAGTAATATTCTTAAACAATTGAAACTACTGGACATCATTCCTAGAATATTAAAAGTATTTTCCCTCCCCAATCTTCCAGTTAACGTCCAGATTAGATTAGATTACATACTAATACTATTCTAGATTATATACTAATTGTTACTGTATAAAACTAAAGTCTGACAAGTCTTCAGAGAAAGATCTTGTGTATTGATTTAAAAAAAACAAAAAACTTGGAAGTACTTCCTTATAACTATTAAAGTAAAAAATTAAAATTGCTGTTCCAACATTTGGTTGACAAATTTTGATTCCTGGAGGTCTTGTACTGTTTAAATTTGGTTGTTAAAATTCCAAAGGGGTAACTTCTTTCAAAATGATGGTTTCATTGAAGATGTTAAAGATTAAAGAAATGTCCTTGTCAGTCGTATTTTGGTCTGGCTAGCTTGTGTGTGGCCTTGTGTTGAACTGCAGATGTCTTTTAAGAAAACACGTACCGATAATGTTATCCTGATAAGGAGTAAATAAATTTAGTATTGTTAAGGTGGAATTTCAGAAAAAGGAACCGTAACACTTGTTAAGGTTGACAATATGGGCTTAAAAATGTTCTTTTTTATGTAAATGCACATCATTCGTGATTCATTCATAATTAGAAATAAGATTTTGTCTCCTACGGGAGGCGCACGAATAGTTGACACATTTGAAAAGCAAATATAAAATGCAACTTATGTACTGTGTTGTTCAAATTTTGCGCACACCTTCCCTGTTTCATGGAAATAACTTTAGAGATGACACTGCTGCTTTGTTTCTGAATGCCTGTATTCCAGTGAGCTATCTGCCATGGCTGAGTATGGCCGACTCTCCGTTCAACAGTGCGCTGAAACAGTTATACTTTATTGCGAATCAGAAAGTTTTACGGTGACACAATGGAAATTTCAAGCTGTTTTCCAAACTAGGTGGGCTCCAGCAAGGAACGCCATCCTTCGCTTATACAGAAACTTTGAAGAACAAGGCAGTGTGAAGGAAGATAAGCAACCACGTGCACCAGTAGTTCGGTCTCCTGAAAACGCTGCGCTGAGGGTCGCCGTGCAGTGCAGCGCAGCCCAGCCCACACAAGTCAACATGGGGAGCTTCAAGATAAAGTGGAACATCATGCCATTCAGTTCAAAGAATGTTACACGGTAACCTTCAATTGTACCCGTGCAAAATGACTGTTCTACAGAAGCTAACAGATCTTCACTGGCAGAAGAGATTGCAGTACACCTTATGGGCTCAAGATAAAGATGAAGCACTGTTTAACACTTGATTCTCTGATGAAGCCTATTTTCACCTCAACGGGGCAGTTATAAACAAAATATGCGGTTTTGGGCTACAAAAAAAACAGTCATTATTCATGAATAAGCCACGTATGGGAAAAGTGAGTGTGTGGGTAGCTCTGTCAAGTCATGGGTTAATTGGAGCATTTTTCTTCAGTCAGTTAATGCACAGCGATACAAGGACATGCTGGAGAATGAATTCATGCCTCAACTTCTCACTACAGAACTCCCTATTCATACGCAGTGGTTTATGCAAGATGGTGCAACACCTCACACAGCTAACGATGTTCTGGAGTTTTGAAGGGAGTATTTGGTGATCGTGTAATTTCTCATTGTTACCCACTGTACAACAATAATGGTGTATTCTTCTGGCCTACTTTAAACCCAGATTTAAATTCTTGTGATTTCCTTTTATGGGGCTGTTTGAAAGAAAACCTCTTTGCTTCAAGACCTCAAAGCCGCATGGGAATGCATGCTCGGATTGTGCAGCTCTGCAGTGAAATTCTTGAAGACCTGTGCCGCAAAGTCATCAGAAACATGCGTACTCGTCTCAAAGAGATTGTCCGCCACAGTGGAAGCCACATTGAACATGTGATGTAGTGAAATGTATTTCCATGGTCCAAGCTGGGTCTACAATTTCATTAGTGTTCTGTGAAAAATAAAGGTGTTATTCTAAAATTAAATGTGTCAACTATTCGTGCACCACCCTATATGTAAGGTTCACTCAGCCTGCACCAAGTCCATGCCACTGAGTGCTGAGTGATAGTCATGAATGAACAGGGACAAGAACATTTGTAATGTGTCCAGGCTGAATTACGAATGTATTTATTAACCGGCTTCGGTGGTGTGTTATGCAGCAGATATAAGAGGATAAGCTGTGGAGGACTGCAGAAGCAGAGAAAGACATAGCTGTATGTAGGAGCAGCATCTACAGTAGCTGTCAAAAGGGACCCACAGAAGTGTGGCATATAGTACTGTACATAGGGTGTACAAAAAGAGATGGTCCATGAGAAAGGAGACCAGGACAGGTTGGGAACCAACCCTCTAAAATCCAGAGCAGTTTACCAACCATAATTTATCTGGTAGAAGTTTCTACAGTCCTACTAAGTCTGTCTGATTTACTTTTGAAGAGTGACAGAGAGATCGAAGTATTGTGTTTGTGGCTCTTAATGGATAATGAAAAGGTGGATTTACCGAGTGAGTTGGTTGTGCACGTAGGGTCACATAGCTATGAGCTTACATTTGGGAGATAGTGGGTTCAAATTCTAGGGTTGGCAGTCCTGAAGATGGTTTCCCATGGTTTTTGCACACCAGACAAATGCTGGGGCTGTACCTGAATTAAGGCCACAGCCACTACCTTTGCAGTCATAGCGCTTTCCGGTCGTTAAGGCACCATAAGACTTTTTTTGTGTCGGGGTGGTATTAAAAAATTTAAAAAGTTATAATGTCACTTCAAAATGAATAAGGGAGATTGTTTCCAAACTTAACAGGCTTGTCACAATTATTGTGGCAATCAGAGCAAGTGGAATCTAATCCTCCAATGTTTTTTGTTTCCTAAAGTTCATTTTAAGGCTATAATGGCTGGGTCTTTTAGTGCTGCTACTCGCTTAGGGCAGTCAAGCAATGTAACCTTCCTCCAGTTTTCTCCCATCATTGCATCACCGTAAA
This sequence comes from Anabrus simplex, assembly GCF_040414725.1. Classification (NCBI taxonomy): domain Eukaryota; kingdom Metazoa; phylum Arthropoda; class Insecta; order Orthoptera; family Tettigoniidae; genus Anabrus; species Anabrus simplex. The sequence continues at coordinate 732,697,856 of NC_090265.1, forward strand.
CCTTTGATGTATTAGTACGATGTTAAATAACTAGCATAAAAACAAAGAAAGAAAAGTGGGTTTAGTACCGTAACTGTGTATGGCGGCTTCTTTGTAGACATTACAATGGATGTTTCAACTGCATACCTTGTTAGTTAGTATCTACCACATTGCATAGTCTTCATCCCCTTTACTGGGTGGAAATTTTTGTGTGCCCTGTATGTAGTTCACACAACCTAATGACTGTAAGCCTATTGAAATACTTTTTTACTTTCAAGTGAAACACCAGGCTTGAGTTTTTAAAGTGTTGGTTTTTCTTTTCTCTGTTCCCAGGGTACCAAATCGAGCAGCAAGCCTGACTCGTACATCGTATTGTCTCTTGGCAACAAGAAGCAGCAGACATCAATGCAGTTCCGTAATGCAGATCCAGTGTTTGAGCAAGGTTTTACCTTCCTGGTGGCTAATCCAGAGTCTGATACGCTGGACATGCGGGTAAATTATCCAATATTCTTGTGGGTTCGCCAACTGCAGAAAAACTGCCATTGTCAACATACAGGTGTAGCAATAAGGTACGGCCAGACTGTCAGGACACAATGCTCACACGTAGAAGAAGGAAATATGTTATATAGCCATGTTAGAACTCGTTCTCTACAAAACTCCATCTGTTCATTACTCCAATTTATTTCAGAATGAGCCCCGCACCACCACTACCACACACACACATATACCCACACAATTCTAATTAGGTATGAATGGCTACACTTACTAATATTTTACAAGTCCCTCTTCCTTATGGCACAGCAGGCGGTCCAGCCCGTTGCTATATCTGCGGATGCTTAATCCTTACTTTCACTTCCCCAAGTCCAGTCATCTTAAACAGCAACTGTGTGTAGACCGCCGAATCTGAGCACAGGACTATGGGCCACTCGACACACGATGACTGTTTGTTGGTTCCACTCCATAGACAGTCCAGTAATTCAGTCACGTGCAGTGTTTAACTAAAAGGCTCAACAGTATTCAACTCACAACAGCAAACATTAACACAGGGCCATTTATCCTCGCTGTCCTTATAGCGGCTTCCCTCGCTGACACACGGCGATCCTCAGTCCACAGAAATACAGTAGCACACGGTACAGTCTTCCATTCTGTCGTCTCCAGCCCACCCGCTCGTGTCCGACACCATAACAACAACAACTCACTCCCAGAAGCCTTGTATTTATACCTCGATGTTGGGCCACTAGAACATTCAGGGTTGGGCTGGAGACAGAGCTTGTTTGTCGTATCTTCCAGAAATCGTGTGGAAAAACTAGATGAAGGGGACAATAGAGGAAGGGCCGTGTCATGTCCTTGGGCAGGCTGGGAGGTTTCCCAAGCTGACTTAGTCATCCCGTTTCAGATAATACCGAAGGCCCTGTAACAAGGCTGACAATCGCTTCAGCAGGTAACACTACATAGTACATTAATCATGGGAAACACACAGGAACAGAACGTATCATCATCATCATCATCATCATCATCACCATCAGTTCCCTCCACGTGTAGTGTATAGGGCAGCTCATAGGTCGTCTTTGAATGTTTGACACAGTGTTTTACGTGTTGCTGCCCGGCTCCTGCCTGCATTCTGGTGGCCCCCATCGCATAGCTTTATTAGAGTATATACAGGCTGGTGGGAAACAGTGTGAATGGGGTATATGAGCATTAGAGGGTTGGTCGTACTGATAAATAATTCAATGTATCATGCCGTTGTCATTTTATCGGCTGCTGAACTTGGCTGATCAGATCACCTCACGGATGAATTCAATGGGCTCTGTGAGGCAGTGTTTAAATGAGCACATGGCTTAAGGCTGGTGTAAGGACACCAGTGAAAGGAAAAAGACTTTGCCAGGGGAATGGACCTCCAAGCTGACACGATCTCGTCTTAGCAAAATGACACCGGCTGAATGTGTTTGTGTTTGTTGATTTGACATGGCTCTCAAAGTCGCGTGCAGATTTAGCAACATGGCATCGCGAAGCGCATTTGGTTGGCTGACTTGAGAAGCTGATGAAATGACAGCGGCGTGATATATCAAATTAATTCTTTCAAATTATTTATCAGCATGGCAACCCTCTACTCTGGTATACCCAGTTCACATTGTTTGCGACCACCCTGTATATCTGATGTATAGGAGAGTCACGACGGGCATTTTGAACATTCATATACGAAACAGTTTCATGTGCTATGCTGGGGTTTCCTATGATGTAGAGAACGAGTTCCAACACAGAACTAAAGCATTGTCCGTATAACAGATTTTCTTCTTCTACGTGTGAGGAATGTGTCCTGAAAGTTTGACTGTACCTGTGAAGAGAGAGAATTCCAACCATAAAGCAGTTATTTAATTATTACATTGAAACCTCTTTAATTCAAAGTCATTGGGACACAAAAATCGGATGTCAAACTAACCACTAACTCATGATTCAGAAATACCAACCCTTGCGGCGTCACAAAATATTCTAAGACCCGTTACTGCATGCAATTAACCTCGATTCACAGTTTAAACCTTTCAAAAGCCATGGAAAAAAATTGTTTCCAAAATGTATCCATCCAACACGGTCCATTTACTGTATTCAAATAATGCACTTGGATAACTCACTGGCAAACATAATGTCACGCAATAAAAAATAAAAAAACACAAAAAATGAGGACAATTTATGCTGGCTCCCCTGTGTAAATGCTTTATCTCTTGAATTACTGTACTGTTTGCATTTTTAGATGCCTTGTATTTGCATGGAAAGTGCCTGACGCTTATTGAACTTTCGTATGATGATGGAAGGACAGAGAAATTTTGAATTTAAATTACTCTGTAAAATACTATTTTTTTTTAATGTAAGGGCAATTTTGAATTAAAAGTCTGAATTTCAGTAATAGGACCGGCATTGTTCTTTGAATTACGAATCATCCGTACTTCGAATTAAACAATTTGAATTACATGCAAAATCGTACCTAAAGTTTCCGGGAACAAGAGCTTCTTCGAATTAGGCGAGATTTTGAATGAACCAATTTCGAATTATTGAGGTTCTACTATACAAGACGGGTCGTGCAGTGTATAAAATAGAAACTTAAATAATGAAACAGAATAAGCACAGTGACAGGCCTACAATGTTACATCATCTTCTTGTCAAATGCAATTCTTTTCAGCTCCTCATAAGCTCATTTCTGCTTCCCACCTTCATCAGGAAGCGTTATTGTAGGCCATTTTGACCAGACTTGATCTAGGAAGTGTGGAATAAGAACAAAGCTGGATGAATTATACAGTTCTATATTAAAACAGGTATGTGTGTTGTTCCCCTCCACTGTTACGAATACCAACCTTCTCCACACAAGGAGCAGTATATGACACGTCCCAACGAGCATGCAAGCAACTGGCTGGATACAACAGGACAGTAAGTCAAAACATTCTAGCACTCACCACACACATTACATAATTATTCTCTAACAAAAAACCCTTTTCTCTTTCTTGTATTTTTAGACATTCTGACACAACTCATTGCCAGCTTCCGACAGATGAAAATTTACGTAAACAAAATCAAAAGGAAGTTCTCACCATTTTACTTCAAAACATCAAACAATTTAACCCACAAGACAAATCTGATTTCGACAAGCACTCAATTACAGTGATAAGAAGATTTTAACTCATTTTCCCAAAGTTTGCATCATTCAAAACTCGTATCTGTTTTAATATAGAACTGTATAATTCATCAAGTGTTTGTAAATAGAGCATCAAGGCCATACCAGTGACATTTCATGCTATCATACTAGAGATCTTGATCAATATATGTGTCAATCGATAGAATAGATCTAATGTATTTCGACAACAGTACACTTGAACTTTTAGACCTGAAACATAACTCTAATATGATGCAAGTTTTATTACAAACTGTATTATATAGACTTAGAAATAAGCAGTGTTTTTAATATAATTGTATATGTTTTATCAAATAAGGTTCTTCAACACAGCTGAAGATGGCCTCTAATAGACCAAAACCAGTATAGCTAAACTTATTTGTAATGTAAACACATCAGAAATAAATCAGGTATTGATTAGGTGAGAAATCCAAGTTCATAATTGTGATTGTTGGTATCATTGTATTGAGATTTCACTGTTAACATGAAGTCCAGCAGTTTGAAATTCAAGTCTTGCCAAGTAAGAGGTTTGTCTTTCCAGGTGATGGACCAGAAGACTGGCTCGGAGCTCGGCCAGTTGGTGTACAACATGACCTCTCTACTCCAGAAGGAGGACATGCAGGTGGAAAGTCAGCCTTTCCCTCTGACTAGGGCTGGTCCTGATACTAAAGTGTTACTCTCCATGCAACTCAAGGTCAGTTATAGCACATCACCTGTTTGCCTATTATTGTCACCGAGCTCGATAGCTGCAGTCGCTTAAGTGTGGCCAGTATCCAGTAATCGGGAGATAGTGGGTTCTAGCCCCACTGTCGGCAGCCCTAAAGATGGTTTTCCATGGTTTCCCATTTTCACACCAGGCAAATGCCGTGGCTGTACCTTAATTAAGGCCACAGCCGCTTCCTTCCACTTCCTAGGCCTTTCCTATCCCATCGTCGCCATAAGACATATCTGCGTCAGTGCGACGTAAAGCAAATAGCTATTATTGTCCTTTACAGTGGCAGCTTTACAATTAATGGTAAAAACTTCAATATTAATATTATAATTGCAATGAAATATATTGGTCACAACGTCACAATGATATTGGTATTACACTGGAGATAATAATTAATTATATTTAAATGTTGTAATAATAAAGCCCGCCTGGTCGCCATAATTGTTAAGGTGTTGAAGTGTAAATGGTCTGACTACGTGGTTAGCTGGTTTGAGTCCCATTGGTCGAAAAAAATTTGACCATCAGAATATTGGCCGGCAGGGTAGGTGAGGTGGTGGTATATAATTTCTAATCACTAGATTGCGTTGCAAAAGTCTGGATTAAATTGCAAACCTGTCCACTGTGCTCATATGGAGCGAAGGCATATGGCGCTGTTGGTGATTCATCTGTTGGATGGAGACGTTAAAGCCTTGAACAGCCCCCTTGGTGCTGTTCGATAGGAGTAGGCTATGTGCTGGCACCAGGTTTCACCCTCTCCCTTCCTACTATCATATATCACGTCATTCATTTCAACTCCTTAACTCTTCTGATGAGGTTGATGTCGGGAAGGGCATCCAGTCATAAAAACCTGCCACGACAGATTCATCTCACCTCATACCCGGCCCCATAGAGAAACGGGACACAATTTGGCAAGTTCGATTCTGGCTCAGTCCAGCAGTACTTGAAGCTGCTCAAATACGTTGGCCTCGTGTCGGTAGATTTACTGGTACATAAAAGAACTCCTGCAGTACTAAATTCCAGCACTTAGGTGTCTCCGAAAACCAAAAAAAGTAGTTAGTAGGACGTAAAGCCAATAACATTATTAGTAACAGGACAAGGGTTGGACAAACAAATGCATGTAATAATAATGAATACATTTCTATACACAGTCAAAACTCCAGAGACCACCTATTAAGTCGTCATATGCAATAGTCTTACAAACCGGTCTTATTTTTGTTGTTGTTGCTAAAAATGTTGTATCTGTAAGTGTTGGGCTGCACACTTAGATGGTTAGTTAATGGAATAAAGTGCAAACTTCAAAAAACATACGTGAAATAAGTACTGTATTTGTGGAGTGAGGCTGAGCAACATATAAAATAATAAGTAAGGAAAGAAGTAGCAACAATAATGTCGTATGTGGTCTTGTCCTTCTAAAGTGTGGATATCGTTGAGTGTGATGCACCCAATTCCTTCACGATGCTGACGTTTGTTTACCCATTTTCTAATCACCATATTATGTGACTTATTTATCTGTACTTCATACAGTGATAGGGTGCCTAAATCTGTGAAAGTATACCATAACACTTAAATATTGACTATACAATATTTTTAACCATGAAGAGTTTTCCTTCCCATACTCGTTACTACAGAGGTGATTTCTAACAATTTGGATGGAGCTTTTAATGGCCTAAATCACAGTATAGATTCTTGGAAATGCTGGCACTTGAAAGACTCGACTAAGAATTTTGATGCGGTTCCTCTTGCTCCAATGAAAAGTCCTACAATTCTATTACAGGAGGTGTATGATTCTTTGAATTATGTGATGGTTGGTTCGTATATGACTCGCTTCTTCGTGTCTACCTCTGCTGACTGATCTGAAATCTATGATCTACTGAAAACTAACAGTAATCCCCAGACGCATAACAAACAAAAATGAACATTGGACATTACAGTCGATACATCTCTCTGAAAATATGATAAAATACGCTGGTTTATACGGTGTCATAATAAGCGATGTTGTACTAAGCAATTTAAAAAAATAAAGTGTTTATAGGATTTAGACAGGACTGTTAGATTTCACTTTTAGTCCAATACGCCGTTAAAAGCGATGTCGCATTATATATATTTCGTGTGGCTATTTCTAGCCGAGTGCAGCTCTTATAAGGCAGACCCTCTGGTGAGGGTGGGCGGCATCTGCCATGTGTAGGTAACTGCGTGTTATTGTGGTGGAGAACAGTTGTGTGTGGTGTGTGTGAGTTGCAGCGATGTTGGGGACAGCAGAAACACCCAGCCCCCGAGCAATTGGAAATAACCAATCATCATCATCATCATCATCATCCTAAACCATCTCCAGTTTCCCGGGTGTGGTATATGAGCCTCCTCCATCTCATCCTGTCCTTGTACCATTCTTCCTCCACCAACTTGTCCCGATCATGACCTCTCAGCAGTACATCGCTCTTAACTAAATCTATCCATTTCCTTCGTGGCCTTCCCACGGGTCGTCTTCCTTCCACCTTTCTGTCAAATTCCTTCCTTGCAGTTCTGTTTACTGGCATCCTCTTCAATGAAGGTTAAAATCACCGACCCGACCAGGAATCAAACCCAGGACCCTCTGACCCGAAGGCCAGTACACTGACCATTCAGCCAGTGAGTCAGACGATGTCACAGTAAACGGTTTCGACTGTATTTTTGTGATGGATATCGAAAAACAGACATCTTAAATACTGAAATATGTTTTAAAACTCCTGAACTTCGTCGGCAATTTTTTCTATGATGCTGAGGCAGAATGTGCTGTAAGGTACTTCTCATTCCACACCTTGAAGAAGATAGATGACCAGTGGATATCTGATGTACTGACCTAGTTTGATAGTCATGACTGTCTTTCCCGTACTTAATTTCTGTATTGAAAATATCATACTATTTTTAAGTTTGTAAATGTGTAGCACCTCAGAGTATATCTTAAGCCATCTCAGTGGAGCCCTTCAAAAAGTTGTATGTATATAAATTAATCGTAAGGCCCTTTTGAAGTATTTCTTAGTTTCTGTCTTAGAAAACATAGGTAAAATTTTTTGTGATTATTATTTATTTATTTATTCTTTGCGTTTAGGCTATCTGCGGACCACGGTGCTTGTGTTCTGTGTTTTTGTCGTCGTCTGCCCCTTTTAGCATACTGGATTGTGTTCTTAGCGGCCTCTTGAGCCTTCCTGTTGGCCCAGTATTTGTTCATTTTCTCACTGAATTCTTTCCTGCGCTCCTCTGACCTTTGTGGCTAGCTGATGTAAGCGATGTTAGGAAAGGTTTAGTTTTGACCATTAAACGGTATGCATTCCTGTCAGTTATGGCGGCTTGATTAATATTAAGCTCTGCAAGATTTTTTTGTCCACTTGCTTAGTCCAGGGGAATCCGGTAGCTTTGCCCTTGATTAGCAACCTTGAAGATCGTATGAGACAATCTATTAGGATCCATACTGTGTAGGTGTCCATAGAAAGTCAGACGTTTTAATCTATGGCATCTATGTGGTTTTCTTGATGCTGGTAGAGCTCATTGTTGGGTTTGTACCATCGCCTTCCATCTGGTAGAATCCTTGGCCCTATTCTTCTCAGGAATTTCCGTTCTTGCACTTCCAGGGCTCTCAGTGGGGTCTTTTTAGCTAAGGATAGGCATTCTGCTGCGTAGAGGACTGGTCTGACTACGGCATTATAGTGTCTCAGTTTTACATTCTTTGATAAATGCTTTGAGGCATACAGTTTTCTGCAGGCATGGTAGGCCTTGTTTAATTTGATTTTCCTTTGTTCAAGAGCCATCGTTTCACTTAGGTCCTCCGATATCCACTCTCTGAGGTACGTCACATTTTTAGCTCTCTTGTTATGCTTTGTACCACTGACTCCCATTGTTGTAGGGGCATTTTTGATGATGGTGATAAACTCTGTCTTTTCAATGTTGATCAAGAGACCTGCTTTAGCTGCTATAGAGTGCAGTGTTTGAAGCTGCATAGTGGCCTCATGCATGTCGTTTGCAAATAAAGTAAGGTCATCAGCAAAGGCCAAGCATGGAATCCTCAAGTTGTCTGCTTTAAACCCCATCCTTAATCTGGTGTTGTCAGGTAATGACCTAGTCCATTCTCTTATGATCTTTTCCAGGACACAGTTAAATAATATGCATGAGATACCATCTCCTTCCCTCACCCCTGTTTTGATTTTGAAGCTCTCTGATAATTGACCTCTAAACTTAACTTTGGAAGTGGTGTTGTGCAGGGTGGCTTGCACCAACCTATTAATATTTTCGTTTAGTCCCAGTTCTCTTAAGGTGTTGAAGAGTGTGATCCTATCCACGAAGTTGTATGCCTTCTGAAAGTCGACAGAGATCGTTACCCACTGTCGGCATCTTTTCTTGCTATATTGAACGATGGTCTTCAGATTTTGTATCTGTTCAGCACAAGACCTTGCAGTTCTAAACTCTGCTTGATATTCTCCTAATTCTTTATCCAGTTGTCTTGTAATGTGCTGTTCCAGAATCTTGGAAAATACTTTATACGATACTGCATGGAGTGATATTCCTCTATAGTTGCTGGGATCTGCTTTGCTTCCCTTCTTGTGGATTGGGTGGATAACGGCTTATGTCCAGTCATATGGGGACCTTTCCTTACCCCATATGTCCAGGATTACTTTGTGTATGTGCCTGAATGTTTGCTCACCAGCTTGTTTCAACATTTCTGCTATTATTCCGTCTTCTCCAGGGGCTTTGTTGTTCGTGAGAAGTTGGTTTATTTTACTACTTCATAGGTGGGAGAGGGAGGGATGTCTTTGGTATCCGGGTTAGCGGGTTCTTTAACTGAGAGGTGCTGCGCAGGTTCTTCAGCATTCTAAAGTTCTTGGAAATAATTAGCTAGGGTCTTGATGCAGTCATCATCATTTATTTATTTATGTATTTACTTGTTTGTTTATTTATTTACTTATTTGTTTATTTATTTATTTATTTATATTGCCAGGCTGAGTGGCTCAGACGGTTAAGGCGCTGGCCTTCTGACCCCAACTTGGCAGGTTCGATCCTGACTCAGTCCGGTGGTATTTGAAGGTGCTCAAATACGACAGCCTCATGTCGGTAGATTTACTGGCACGTAAAAGAACTCCTGCGGGACTAAATTCCGGCACCTCGGCGTCTCCGAAGACCTTAAAAAGTAGTTAGTGGGACGTAAAACAAATAACATTATTTCTTTCTTTCTTTCTTTCTTTCTTTCTTTCTTTCTTTCTTTCTTTTTTTTTTTTTCCTTTCTTTATCAAGAAAGGGCAAGCCCCACATACACGGAAGTGCCTCCTTCTCCACATGTATGCATACATAAACTCTACTGAATATTTACATATATGTAAACAATTTTTTATTTACATATTTACACTCCAAACTCTTATATTAATAATTATGATCTTGATTTATTCTATACATATTAGAGTAAGAAGACCCAGCCATTTATACTCTCACTCATTCCCCTGTTTACACTCATTCACAACCACTCCCACACATGCACACATACACATTCACTCACATTCAACTGTATTTCCACCCATTTTTCTTACAATCCAAATTTATACAATTTATGGGTTTCTGTTTACATATACATTTTCTTTACTGCGCGAAGGAAGTGAGGAAGAGGAAGCATTTTTACCTCTGATGGTAGAAGACTGCAGGTACGAGCAGACCTTGCATAACAGCCATTTAAATATGATGTTCTGGTGAAGGGAGGACAAGAGTAATTCCTTGGCCTCTCTTAGCAGAGCCGTAATTAAGCTGCAGGCGGTGGAAAGGGGAGAGGTGTGTGTTGTCTATGAGGGATTTCTTAAGGAAGGCTACATCTATTTGTGTACGTAACACATTCACTGGTGGAAATGACCTGGCTGTGTTTAAAGGGATGTGTTTGTTAATTAAACGTTCTGATCGTCGCTGGCCACCCTCTAGTTTTCTCACATTTTCCGTTGTCGTTGGATGCCAGGAAGGAAGGCCATATAGTATTATGGGCCGCACGAGGGAAATATAAGCCGTATGTAGGGCTTTACTTCTTCCTCCTGAGAGACATTTACGGACAAAAGCTAGCGCTCTGTATGCCTTACACCTCTCTTCCTCCACGTGCTTATTGCATTTCAGATTGTCCGTAATGTGAATGCCGAGCAGTTTGTTGGAGTTAGAAGTCGGTAGTTGGATTCCACATATAGTAGGTTGGTTCTGGAGTAGTTGTCTAGCTCTGCTTAGTCTTATATAATTACACTTCTTAATATTTAAGTACATTTATTTACCTCACACCACAGAGCTATACTATCCAGATCCGATTGGAATTGTACAATATCATCATTGTTTTTCATGGCTCTGTAAATGACCGTGTCATCGGCATACTGTGCCATGGTTGAATTTACATAATCCGGTAAGTCGAGAGCATAAATCATAAATCTTTCTACTCCACAGCCACGGACCCGGCATTCATCACACTGCCCTGAATTACTCCAGAAATAATTGTGGTTTGGTCTGATTTGGCTCGTCTGTACACAACACACTGCGTTCAACCTACCAAAAATGACCTCAGTCATGCCAGCTGTTTACCCTGAATGCCGTAGTTGTTAAGTCTTAACAGAAGTCTTTGGTGTGACACCTGGTCAAAAGCTTTGCTCCAGTCCAGAGTCACACAGTCTATTTGTGAGACTCAGTCTGCACCAAAGAGAACTGCCAGTCTTGAATGACTTTTGTTAAAAATGTTGTGCACGATTTTCCCGAAATGAAGCCGTGCTGGTTTGAGTTCAAAGGTTTCTCTCCCTGAGAAAATCCAAGATACATTTAACAACTAGACGTTCCATACATTTACAGACCCCTGATGTTATCGAAACTGGGCAGTAATTGTCTACGTTTTCCTTATCTCCATCTTTGAACACCGGGACTACGTTGGCTTCTTTCTACTCCACAGGCACGGACCCGGTATTCATGGAATAGTTGAAGAGAGCGCAAAGAGAGGGCGCCAAGGTGGCGGCACAATTCTTGAGAATTCTTGCTGGCACTCGGTCCGGCCCGGTCGCAGCATGTGGTCTTGTTTTCAGATGGCTCTCCTTGACTTCATTTGTTGAGAAATACAGTTTGGTTAGAGGTAGTTGTACTTGAATAGAGCATGTTCCCTTTCGGTAGGGGCGGAGAAGTTATTTTTAAATTTCCTCTTAAAGGTGTCTGCAATTTCTTGTGGTGTGGAGACTGCCGTACTGTTATGTTTAAATACAGATGGAGCTCTGTTGCAACCCTTACATCTGAGAAAAGCCCACAGTTCCTTGGAGTTGGTGTTGAAACTGTGAATATAAGAATCGTAGGAATCTCTGATAGATTGTTTAGCCTTGTTCCTAGCCAGCCTGTATTTCTCCCGCTCACAATCTGTTGGGTTTCTTTTCCATTTCTGGTACAGGCGATCCCTTCTTCTAATCTCTCGTACTATCTTCTTGGTAATCCAAGATGATTTCCGTCTGCTGATTATATTTGCTAGTGGTGTGGTTTCTTCTACGCATTGGAAGAAAATTTTCTTCCAGTCTTGCCATACCTTGTTTATGTCAGTACTGGTGGTATGGAGTTTGGGGGATGGTTTTATATGGGTCATTGTTGCGAGAATTGCCTGATGGTCACAGAATCCAGGAATAATATTAAGGGATTGGACAGATTGTGGTATGTTGCAGCATTTCTGGACCACGTAATTTCTAGGTTGAAATCACTGACAATATAAATGGCATCGTAATTTTGTTGTACATGCTCGAAAGAGAGGATTAGTTCATCGTTCATTTCCGAGGATGACTTAGGGGAGCGATAAATTGATCCAGTAAGGAATTTGTGTTTGCTGCATGTCACTTCCACTCTCAATGCTTTGGCTGCTGTCTCCAGGTGATGAACTAGAGTTGGATGACATTCTGGCTTGGCTGCAATTGGAACTCCCCCTGCAGAACTGTGGGATCGGTCCTTACGGAACAATATCAGCAAGTCAGGAAACACTTCTGAGTCATTAATTTTGCTGGACAACCATGTCTCATTGACACATAAGATGGTCGGGTCAAGAATTTCAAGCGATGCGTGGATATTTTGTAACCATCCAGGTCGCATAATACTGCGTGCATTGAAGGCAAAAAGTTATAGATTTTTATTTACATAAGTACATTTAGAATTATTTACTGAGTCAGCGGGTGTATCACTAGTAACTGTAAAGAACGGGTCTAATAACAAGGCATTTCACACTGCCAGCATAACCCTGTACGGGAACCATTCTATATTTTTCTGCATATGTGACGGTTACCAAGAAATGGTACCGTAAGGTGGAAAAAATTGAACTGAATTTACTGAATTCAGTCACGTGCGTGTGTCTTTTATGTAATCAGTCCAATCCCCATCCCGCAGTGCATTCATACAATGTAATTAGGAAGAGCTAAGGACTTGACCAAACTTCCTTTTTGAGTAGCGCATAAAACACAAGTTTCTCAAGTTTTCAATTTTGATAATCTATGTGGGGACAGTCAACTTTAGGATGGGGATTCCAGAATTCTTTTTCATGAAAAGGAACCTACTTCATCAAGATCAAACATATCACCCAAACTCCCCAATTGCTTGTTAAATGATTTAATGAAAGGTCTATCCAGTGCATTATGTAAGATTCTTTAAAATGCAATACCTTCATTGTAACTCAAAATTTATGAATGCTGCACATTTTTAGATCTTGGAAGTTCATCACCCACCAACCGATGAGCAGGAAACGCCTACGGATGAAGTGGAAAATGAAGAAATTCCGGTCGCAAATGAGGAGACTCAACCTTTGGTACGAGACGGATCTGTTCGTCGACCTGAAACTCCTTCCAAGTCAGGTAATATTAGTGGGTCCTGCCTGATAATCCCAACTGAAAAAATAAGATGTGCTGTATATGGAAGGATGACTTGCTGGCAAATCTAAGGAAGAAATGTTTACATGTCTATATCTGTATTTTCCTGGCTTGTAGGACGTGCTCCGTGATGGTCCTAATGTTTCACAGAAAACTGCAATCGGCATTTTCACCGGTTCCCAATGACGTTGATGGCTACAAAGCTCTCAGTAGAATGGAGTGGCGTCACAATTCCACCGCAAAATATAGTGCACGCTGTGGTCCGTCATGGTAGAGGGAATGCTGGAGGACTCTGTGGCCATGCTAGGCCAGAATAAGCATCAGGTGATCGGTTGCCTGTTTCCACCAAGACTGGTTGACCAATGCTGGACTCTACATTCCTTCAATCTTTGGTCAAAGAACAGCCAATCAGCACCAATACGACAGACCACAGCACGCGCTACATATTGCGGTGGAATTGCACCACCACCACTCGATTCCAATGAGAGCTTCGTAGCCATCAAAGTCATTTGGAACCCTGAAGATGCTGAACGCAATTTTCGGTGAAATGTCAGGAGCATCACGTGCCCCTGCAAGTCTGAAAAATACAGAGATTGTTTATAATGACAACCTGAAAACCTCAACTGCTGTATGTTTTCATCCTGTGCCAAGCATAGACAATTGTTTATGTATACATACATCACTGGGTTGAGTGGTTCAAATGGAAGTGTGATGGCTTTCTAAGCTCAAGCAGGTGGGTTCAAATCTGGCTCACTCAAGAAGATATTCAAATATACCTGCTGCATGCCAATATTCTTATTATAATTTAATAATTTGAAGACTGGTTTTCTTTCCTATGCTTTTTACTGGTATGCCATACTAAGGTTCATGGCAATCACTCCAGTGGTTCTGGTGTGATACTTCCATTGACTGGAAAATTGATCATTATACACCTTCTCTGGCATTAAAAACAAAGTATTAGCTAAAAATTTAAAATATACAAAGTTAATTTTATTCACAAGGTGAAATCAACATATTCCAGGACTAATCTTGCAGATAGTTGAACGTGTACCTTAGACGTTATTGGCCCCCATCATCTTTAGAATAGTCTCCTATGCAAGCTATACATTGATTCCAGTAGCACTGCCACTATTGGAAGCATTCCAGAATATTTATTTTCTCGCAGCATGTTCAAAATTACCTGGTAATCAGTTTGAATTTCCTCCACCGAGCAAAATCTTCAACTTATCAGCTGCATTTTCAGTTTGGGGAATAGGAAGAAGCCGTAGGGTGCAAGTTTGGGAGAATGTGGTACCATGGTCATGTTTTTTGCAGCCAAAAACTGTTGGGTAGAAATCAACATTAACCGTTTGGCTGTCTGGCGCACTTTTGCAATCATTTCTGGCTTTGGAGTGGATGCGGGGCAACCAGGGCACATTTCATCTAAAATCGATGTTCTGCCTCCCTTAACTTCTTTGGTGTCTGCCCAATTGCGTACTGGGGGGTCCCCATTACTGCCGCACGGTGTTAGCCTGAGTACGTACTCGGGCTTCTGCAGCTTTACCTTCATTGCTTTGATTTTTGCTGAAAATGAATGCAAATTCCATGTGTTGCACATCGTTTAAATCACCAAGATATTGTCTTTGCAGTAGCGTTGCTCTAAGTATTTATCCTCCTTGCATGGCCAAAATAGGGACAAAAGAATGCAGGTAGCTGCTGTTTGTTTACACTATGGCTTCCTCATTGCGAGGTGTTTCCTGTTCTTTGCTAAATGATGATATCGAAGGAGATACCATGATGATTTATTTATTTTACCGGCAACAGGTGGTGGTGACAAGACGATGCTACCATAAATTCCCTGAGATGTGTAAACTACAATTTACTAGACAAAAAGCTTCCAAAATAGATATCCAAAAAAAAATTTTAAAAATTGCGGAACTAGACTTCTTTGAATTAATTTTTTTTGAATGACTTAAACAAGAAATAGAAAATGAACTTTATGTGCATGAGTTTTTAGAACACTGTGGAGGAAGCAAGACAGTGTAAAATAGTGAAAGAAAAAAACTCTTAAATGTTTGGGAATGTCAGACAGCCAGCTCTGAAAAAGACTTCTTGCCGGGCTGAGTGGCTCAGGCGGTTGAGGTGCTGGCCTTCTGACCGCAACTTGCCAGGTTCAATCCTGGCTCTGTCAGGTGGTTATTTGGAGGTGCTCAAATACGTCAGCCTAGTGTCAGTATATTTAATGGCACGTAAAAGAACTCCTGCGAGACTAAATTCCAGCACCTCAGCGTCTCCGAAAACCGCAAAAGTAGTTAGTGGTGTGTAAAGCCAATCTATATATTGTGACCTTACACGAATTTCTGATTTAGGTTTCAAGTTATCATACTATGCCGTGGCTGGTGTCGTGCAGAGATTGAAGAAACTCCACTCAAGGGACGTGCAAGTTCGACGAGTCGGGTCACATTTTCACACCGTTAAACTTTGAGATGTTACTGACATACGAGACCACATATCCTACAACTACTTAAGGCTATACCATTTTTTTTTTTTTTTTTTTTTTTTTTTATGCTATTCGTTCACGGCGTCGACCTAGAAAGATCTTTTGCCCCTTAAGTCTATACCATACTTTTATACTAAACTTAGCCTATAAATAAGAATTCCGAGAATCATTTTTACTCTGGAAGGATATTCCGTTTCAATGAATATCATTTTTAATGAAACTTAATTACAAAATAGTCGAAATCCCCAAATTTTGTTGGTGACGATGAATCATAATACAGTAGAATTCCACTAACAATCAGCAGTATAATGACATTTTCAGAATAACTACTTTTTTTGGTCCCTTCCTTTTTCCCTATTTGTTGTGTGTTAAAATATTTCATTTTAACGAATTTCGTAGTTTCAGTTTAATGAATTAAAATTGAGCTCTTTTCTTTACCAATTTGACCATATTTTCTCACATGAAAACTAAAATTCATCCTGTTTTATGGTCAACATTTTTCTTGTTACATTATTTTGTTATTCAGGCGATATGATCGCCATTTTCCATATATGCACCGTACTCAATCGAGAAGGCAATCGCTTTTGTGTAACCAATATGCTTTGCCCGTCATCCAATGTAAGACGTCACTCTATTAGCTGAGAAAGAGCGCCAAGTTTGCAATCCATCAATGAACGCTACGCTTTGTGTAACCAATAGGCTTCGCCCATCAACCGATGTAAGACGTCACACTATTGGCTGAGTAGGATCACGATGTTTGTAATCCACCAATGACCGGACGAGTTAGCCGTGCGCGTAGAGGCACGCGGCTGTGAGTTTGCATCTGGGAGATAGTAGGTTCGAATCCGGCAGCCCTGAAAATGGTTTTTCGTGGTTTCCCAGGGAACGCAACGGTTTCGTCGCATCATGCATTGCATGTTTCTTCTTCGTATTTAATTCGCAAAACGGCGGGTTCCTGTTAAGGTTATATCATTAAACTTGCAAAGTTCGTGTGCATTTTGTTAAATAAGTTCATATCATTGCAAATGGATAAGCAGAACAGACAGCAGTTTTCCTTGAGCGAAAAACGTAAAATACTTGCGGAAGAAGACAAAGGCGGAAGGAAAGGAGAAGTAGCGAAGAAGTATGGCATTAGCCTGTCAACACTTTCTGCTTTTTTAAAACAGAAAAGTAAGATAGAGGAAAACATTGATGCTGATGCCCTAGGTCCACAGCGTAAGATGATCAGGACAGCCGACTACAAGGAGGTGGACCAAGCTGTCTATATATGTGGTTTGTGGAAATGCAGAGTAAAAACATTCCAATAAATGGCCCACTGTTATGTGAGCGTGCGCGATCTTTCGCCTGAGTTTATGGATAGTGCTGGTTGGCTTCATAGGTTCCGGGAGAGATATGACATATCCCACAAAATTATAAATGGTGAAGCTAACGATGCCCCGAAGGAAGTTGCGTCTTCATGGTGGCTGGAGACTTTAATGGATGCCTTAAAGGAATATTCGCCGGCAGACATTTATAATGCAAACAAAACTGCGTTATTTTATAAACTAATGCCGAACAAAACCCTTGATTTCAAGGGAAATAAGTGTTTTGGGGGCAAACATTCAGAAGAACGTATCACGGCTCTTTTGTGCACCAATTTCACAGGTACGGACAAACTGAAGCCTCTCATAATTGAAGTTTGGGAAGCTAAGGTGCTTCAAGGGGGTGCAACATCTGCCCTGTGAATACATGCACAACTTGAAGGCATGGATGACATATGTGTGGTTGTTGGACTTGGAACGTTGGATGAAGGCCGAAAAGAGGAGAATTCTTCTATTATTGGACAGTTGCTCTTCTCATAATTGTGTGCCTCACCATTTGGAGCATATAAAAGTTTTATTTTTGTCACCAAATACAACTTCACAATTCTGCAGCCGCTGGATCAGGGTATAATTCATGCAGTGAAGCGGCATTACCGAGCTCGTGTGGTCCATCAAATGCTGTGCAACGTTGCCACGAATAGAGACATTAACATCAACATACTGGGAGCAATGCAGACGTTTAATGCTGCATGGAAATCCCTGAATGCAGACATCATCACAAACTGCTTTAGAAAGCTGGAGTGGCTTTTACAGAAGACGTCGCAGAAAGTGAAATGTTTGATGTGGAAACTAGGAGAATTGGAAGCATTTGTGTACAACGTTGGATGTGCCATCTACCGTAAGTCTTACCAACTACATCAATGTAGATAGTGATGTAATAGTCCACAAAGAAATCACAAATGAGGAAATTGTGGAGGACATTATGAATGATAGAGATCCATGTGATGAGGAGGAATGATTGTGATCGGCAGAGCTTGACTCTTCAGCAGGCAGCGAACATGGGACGTAGCCTTCAAGATTTTCTTGTGTCACGAAGTGATGTGCCAGAATCTGTTTTAAATTCATGTGCAGTGGTTGGTGACTATTTGGAACAAGCTTTTGTGCCTGGATCTATTCAGAAGAAAATCACATACTTTTTCAAAAAATGAGGCTCTGGAACAATGTGTAGACTTGCTGGTACAATGTAAAAATAGATTTTCTGAAAACATCTGTCAATACTGTAACTCATAATGGTATTTTGAAGTTATATAGATCCTGCAATGGATATAACAGGGCAGATGACCTCATAGTTCCGCCCCTAAAGACAATAACTAACGGATATAATACTAGGCGAGTTCTTAAGAATTGACTTATTTCAGTATAACAAAATTTCAATATAACAAATTAATTTCAGAGGTCCCCAAAATTTTGTTATACTGGTATTTTACTGTAACAAGCTTTCATAATACAATTAAAATATGTTGGCAGTATTATTATTAAATTCAAAGATCCAGCGATTCCATCAAAAGAAAAGAAGACCAACATAAAACTTACTGAAGGCTTAACTTTAATGTTACAGATTCCATTATTTATATCATTTACTTCCTGGTTAACAGATAAAATTTTAAATATTTATTCTTGTCTTATTTATTCATGTCTTTCAATAATCTGTCATTTCTTTGAATCATCACGATCCAGTAAAATCTAATAAAACAACTTGGGTGATCCAATGACATGCTTACAACGTTGTCGCTGATACTAAACGTACTATCAAAGAAATAGAAATAAACTGTGGTCCCTCTTTAAATATTAATGGTACGTAGTGATATTATGAATCACCATCCTCTGGAAGTCTGCAACAGCTGCATCTAGACAATAAATTTTCTAAAATGACGTCATCGAGAATAATAAATGGTCAAGAATTCTAATGACTCCGCAACCTCTAGTGTCCTCTACAAGAATCCTGAAAAATCTACGTCTAATGCTAACTACCAATTCTGTGGGATACTAGAAGAATAACATTAGCAGGAAATCAAGCTGCACATTGCCTTAAATAAGATCTCCCCATCTCAACTGCGACATGGTTCACTTCTAGATGGTGTTATTTACTATTGAAGATTCTATTCCAGTCTTTCACATCTGTGTATAACTCGCTTACATTAGGTCATGGGTTATCGTATTTGATGACTATCACATTGTAAACCTCAGCATTCTTCAAAAACATCATGCCTAAGTGCTTGTCTATCATCACCACCATTAAATCCACATGCATGACGATCATCAATCCTATTACCTCAATAAGATATCATCAGGACTTTTTCGAAGATTGCATCATATCATTCAATGCACAACTCCCATTGAACTATTCTCCAATAATATTGCACATGAATCATTCACTTTATTTTGACGACCCTACTTCAAGTCTC
The DNA here is from genome assembly GCF_040414725.1 of Anabrus simplex. Classification (NCBI taxonomy): domain Eukaryota; kingdom Metazoa; phylum Arthropoda; class Insecta; order Orthoptera; family Tettigoniidae; genus Anabrus; species Anabrus simplex. The sequence continues at coordinate 732,717,308 of NC_090265.1, forward strand.
TCTCATTCCACATGCGCGTCATGCTCGAGTAAAATCTAACTCATTTTCCAAAAAGTTTCAAGCACATTATTATCGAAGACTACCTCATTCTTACATACACATAAAATCATAATCAATGCCATACACATAAAATCATAATCAATGCCATAATACGATTATTCCTCTCGCGAAAACTATGCATATGATGTGAAATTATAATCTTAGATGACTCCAATTTAAACAAATGTTAACTACCTTACGGCCACCTCAGACAAATATGCCTATGCAATAAATAATACGTAGAGGTTCAATTATGATGATAGTATTCTACTAAATTTAACGACCACATTTTAGAAAATTTCTTGCATAATATCTACTGTTAGATGCTCAAATTCAAAAATAGTACATGAAAATTATTATTTCTCCTGGATTATTCATGATGAAATTCGCAGCACACTGTATCTTTTACGAAATGAGTGATAATCACACGGTATCTCTCAAGTTGTTTACCAACACGTCACATTCCGACACCATAAAATGATCTACTCTGCTTTAAGCAACTGCATAGCAAAATAAAAAGGAGACACTTATTTTTGGTACTTATCATACTGGTGGCTTCGGGAAGATGGCATCTCCAATCTCTCGGGTGTTAATTTCATCACCTGGCCTTCATCTCAACATCCTCCAGACCCCTCAGGATCACATCCTGAGTTTAGGCCTGCATTGTTTGGTTATTAGGCATCACATAACAATATTTCATCATGTATGGTGACGACATGGTGCCTGAAACTCGTAATATGGAATTAGCAAAATATTATATACATAAATAATATTTTACAATGTTTTTAATTAACACTTGCCTTATTATTTGAGAGAACAAGATATATGTTATCTCTTTACAAATCAGTTCGTACTATCTGTACAATAGTTATTCAATTAACAAGTTTTAGATTCAATTTCTTTCTATGTGTGTGCAACGATTCTGATATCTTTTAGTCTCTTTCCGTCATCCACATTGTTCTTACAAAACAAAATCCTATTCTAAAATACAATAATGAAAATCGGCTTGCATTTCATAAATCCTCAAAATTCAGTAGTCTGTAATCTCCCTTCCAGATGATTTTGACATTTTAAGCATAACCTCTTTGATACAGAATGCTCTTGTAATCGCTGATCTTGGTCAAGGAACATACTTAACAATCCGTCGCCTTCTTAGCTTTACGTACCAATCGATTATCTTATAGTTGGCCTCTCGACTCTCGAATTATATTGTAATAAATAGACAATGCATGACCATCATGTGCGAATTAAACGTGGCCTGTATGATTGAATCCATTATATGGCCTCCGATATATACTTTCGCCATTGAGGTTTCATGCCATCTATCGATATTTGTTCCTCTTCCGTTGAAATAAAACGCAGCAATTTTTCAATATTTTCTCCTTCTACAAGGACATTTCAGTACCGACTGTGACTTATTGAATACTACGGGGCTCTGAACTTATGAATCCACCTGTGCCTTCAATTCGTTAGATGGTATTTATTCAGCCGAGCGAATTATTTCATTTATTGATGTACCTGGACATATGACAACTGGACGTATACTTTTGTATGATTTCATTAACTTTATATTACCATCAACTTCCAATGTTCTCTTTAATTCCGATCTAGCAACCATTGGAAGGTTATAATATATAAATTAAGAGTTTTGTCTGTACATTGCTCAGAATTTGCCTCAAAGTCAGCTAGATTTTTCTGCCACCAGTGTAGTGAATTGAGATTTTATGACTCATCAGGTACTCCTAGGAAACAGATTAGTAAAAGGGCATAGTTTTTGCCCTGGGACTCTCCACTGTTCGATCCCCTCACCCCCGTGCATAAAAATGACAAAGAGTGTTCACGGATCACGGCTGTCTGCAGTTTGGTCATTCCAACTCTGGAACTTTGGACTATTGGGCAGCGAAGTACTGTTTGTTAAAAGTGAGAAAATGGGTGGTTTTTCATTTGATTATTTCATATGAAAGCATGGCTTTTAATCGTGCCATTCTTACTGACGTCATTGTAATGACCTGTGTTCATTTCAGTTGGGGATGTAAAAAGGCAGGTGGAGAGTAAGTGTTTGCAATTATAATGAAAACTCCCCAACCTGATTGTGACTGATGGTAGGCAAGCGTGCTTACCATTACAATCAAAATTCCCTAACCCAGTCTTCATATGAGAAAAGACATTTGGTGAATTACCCGTCGCGTTTCTATGGTAACATTAAAAGCTATGCAATTTAATACAATCTCGCTCACATGTACAATACCTAACCTAGAATTCTGTATACAATGTAGAATTCCGTAGCGAAGCATGGGTACATCAGCTATTTGTTATTATTAAAAGTAGTCTTCAGCATTTGATAACCTTGTGAAGTTGTTTGTCATAGTCTAAGACAGAGTTTGCTGCAAATACACTGTTCATGTAAATCCTCCACTTTACCTATTCGCATACACACGCCAGAACAAAATGCAGCTTCCACGGAAGTCTGGGACGGTACTGAGGTATGAGGCCAGTTGTACTGCAATAGCACTTCCTGGCCCAGTGAAGAAAGCAATGGCAAACTGTCTCACTCCTCATCTTCTCTAATCATCATCATCATCATCATCCGTCCTTCCTTCCTTCCTTCCTTCCTTCCTTCCTTCCTTCCTTCCTTCCTTCCTTCCTTCCTTCCTTCCTTCCTTCTTTCCCCTTATTAAGCTCCTGCCAGGTTGCGACAGTTATGGCACTACTCCACCTTCCTCTCTCCTTCCACCATTCTCCTTCCATCATTTTGTCAGTCTTCTTCTTCTTCTTCTTCTTCTTCTTCTTATTATTATTATTTTTCTTCTTCTTGCACTCCTCTATTTAGTCGAACCACCTACTTCGAGGTCTCCCTCTCGCTCTCCTTCCCTCAAACTTAATCTCCATCTGTTGTTTTGGTATTCTTTCCTCCTCCATCCTCTTTACATTTCCAAACCATCTCAGTTTACTCCTATCAATTCTCTCATTCAGGTTTCCCGTTCAGACCTCCTTTATCACATCTTTGTTTCTCAATCTGTCTTTCGTATTATACTCCTTAGGTATTTCATTTTGCTGGCTTGAATTCTACTCTCCTCCCTACCTGTCATTGTCCAGGTCCCAATATGAGTGCATAATACATTTTGTACATTATCTCTTTACACTTCCAGACAAGGTTTATTACACTCTGATAGAATGCATTGCCTTGTTGCACCCTCTTGCTAATCTCCATGTCCAGCCTTGTACCGTATTTACGTGAATAATCCCTGCACGCTAATTTTAGGAAGGCTCATTTTGAAAAAAAATTAAATGAACTGAAATTCCTTCTATTGAAAGAGTAATGTAGGCATATAAACAAACATTTCATATCACTCCACGAGGTCCACATGGTCTTTACGCAAATATGAATATGTTAATTTACGGATAGAGCTGCTTTGCCTGAGATGATAAAAATACATTGTTATCGCTGCTATGAAATATATTTACCATGAAAATTAGCTAGTAGGTTTACTTACGGGACAGATATTTAATTAATCTGAACTTGCAATAGGCTCCATTCCCTGTAGATTGGAAGATTCGTTGTCTCTTGCATCACCAGAATCCTCTCCTAAATGACTTACAAATTCATCACACTGAACGTCTAAAACACTTCTCACCACGGTTTCATTTTACTTGGATGGTAACACGACCGGTGGTGGATAATTCTTTTTTTGCAATGTATTTTTTTTCTTTTTGCTATTGGTTGTACGTCACATCGACACAGATAGGACTGCCGATAGTGGATACTGGCCGCACTTAAGCGACTGCAGCTATCGAGCTCGGTAATTCAAAGTCTTAGGAACACAGAAATCTGATTTTGAATTAACTGCCAACTTGTAATTCAGAAATGCCAAGCCTTGCTGCATCACAAAATATTTTAATACTCATTACTGCATGCAATTAACATTGATTCACAGTTTAAAACTTTCAAATGCCGTGAAAAAAAATTATTTCCAACATGTATCCAACAAGGTGCATATACAGTAGTCGTATAATGCACTCGGATAATTCTCTGGCAAACATAACCTCATGCAACAAAAGAAAAAGATTTATTCAAACGCTTGGAGAAATCTATGCTGACTCCCCTGTGCAAGTGCTTTATTCATTGGATTACTGTACTGTGTGAATTTTAGATGCCTTGTAATTGCACGAAAAGTATCCGGTGCCCTTAAAGCATCTTGGTTTATCAAACTTTTCTGTGATGAGGGAAGGAAGTAGGAAGTCTTCTTCTTCTTTGTATTTGATGGACTTAGCTCACGTGTTTCGTCCAGCCACTAGTCTTATATATAATAAAGGAAGTTTCGTGAATAAATGAGGTAGGAACAAGTTTATAAGTGGATAAGCCTGTAGGATATATATCTCTCTCTCTTCAGTTTGCATTGCACTATGTACGATTTCCTCCCATGGCCAAGTGCCAATCCTTGCCACGTAACAAAGTATTCTAAGAACCATTAATGCATGCAATCATCTTGATTCACAGTTTAAACCTTAAATGCTATGGGAAAAAACTATTTCCAAAATGTATCCAACAAGGTGCAGTTACATTATTCAAATAATGCACTTGGATAAATCGGTGGCAAACATGATCTCGGGCAACGAGAGAAAAAGAAGACATGATTTAAGGACAAGGACAAATTATGCTGGCTCCCCTGTGCAAGTGCTTTATTTTTTTGGTTTACTATACTATTTGCATTTTTAGATGCCTTGTACTTGCATGGAAAGTGCCAGTCGCCCTTAAAACATCGTGGATTATCAAACTTTCCTATGTCGAGGGGAGGAAGTCTTTCACTTCCATCTGCATTGCAACACAATACAGTACCATAAGTTTGTTTGGGCTCGGCATAAAAAAAAAAAGAAAAAGAAAAAAATGCCGTCTCATCTGCATTGACAGTATTGTTCGGTGCATATGAATTGATTATAATTATGAGCCACGCTTTTTCGCCAACTGCCGCCATCGCCAGTTTTTGCGGATTCTGCTGTTCTGCACACTGCCTGCTACATGATATTCTAGCATTCCTTAAAACGCTGAATATAAAAGTATTACGATTTCACTCGAACTTCAACTATGCAACACACTCTAGACACACCGAAATAAGTGAAAGTGCGGAAAGCTACCCCCGCACGTTCTGGAGAACGCATTCTATCGTGATGCAGAGAAATTTTGAATTACTTTGTAAGATACTACTTTTTAAAATGTAAAGGCAGTTTAGAATTAAAAGTCTGAATTGTTTTCCGTTTAAGTGGAGAGTTTTCTTCCATTTGCGGTTGCACAAAGCATAACTGTACACTCATCGTCGAAAAACTAGGCGAGCCTGGATCTTGTTGCTAACCTTGACACAAATAAATCCATACCCCAATTTCGTGCCTCAAATTTTTTAAAATTATGCAGGGATTATTCGCGTAAATACGGTATCTGCATTTATTCACTCCCTAGGTATTTGAAACTGTCCACAACTTCAAGGCTTTGACCACCAGTTTTTGCAGTGCCTTTTCCTCGTCTTTCTCCTCTTGATATTACTATTCTCTGCACTAATTTTCAAACCATTCTTTTCAATTTTCTTGTTCAGTACTGTACCGTTTCATTGACCTGAGTGCAAAGAGAATTTTTTTTTTTTTTTTTAAACCAGAAATTACGACACTAACATTTGCCATGCATTGCGGTACAAAAGATGGGGATTACATAATAGAAAAGTATATTATAAGAAAATATACAGACAAGCGGAATTAAATAAGCTGTGATTATGATAAAGTAAAGGTACAGACCCATAGAGTTAAAGAAGCAGTGAACATATCGAGAGAAGTGCAGACATAACGAATCAAGTAAGCTGTGAGTTAAAATTACGACGATCAGACCTAAGGAATCCATGCGGCCGTGATTAAAAAATTTAAATTGTTATCCCGGGCAGGTGAACAATCACTTGAGATATTGAACATCGGAACGAAGTTACATGCAAGATTCTGGACACGAAGAAAGAAGAAATTGATGATGGAAGAACAGTTGCTGCATAATAATGACGACAATGTTGAATATAAAGAAATTACGCCAACTCTTGAATATAAATCGAAACTATTAGGCGTAAAAGAAGAAGAGATTAATTGGTAGAAGTCGTCAATCGAAACCCGAAACTTTTAACCAGAGCTACTTAGAGAAATTAGAGTTCGCCAATTTATTTTAAGTTTGCGTCAAAACAGAAAGTACTTGAAGTACCGTTTTAACATTGTCTTTTAGAAGAATAATTTGCTAGAGAGATAGAAAGTTGACACAAGATAATTTATTTTGTGATTGAATAATGCAACTAATGTCATTCTTCAATATGTTTCCATCACATGTAAACGACGTCGCTATCATGACTGAGTAAATCAAGACCATGGGGTTGACTTCTGGCGGAGACCTTACCAGCCGATTCTGCACATCCGAGACTGGAGACCATTACCCAGTGATGACGCATTCTTGAACTCGAGCCAATGGCCAAGGAAGATCCATAATGAAACCCAACCCAGATGAATAGCGAGAGCAAAGATAAGTCAAGTTCCATATATTTTTAGATAGTTAAATTATTCATATTTGAGTGGATCATAGTATGTGTTTAATTTAAAATGTGGTTATAGCAAGGTCAATATTCTTCGAGATCTAAGTTCAATGTATAGTGTCTTCGAAAAGGAATCCATATAATTGCTTTAAAAACACGGACCCAGGTAGTCTTCGACAACTTAAGTTTATATTCAGTGTGTAGGAATGTTTATTTTCATTTGTAGAAAGCTTTGATAGCTGATAGAGATAATTAATTGATATTTTATTTTTAATTTGATTTTCATTGGTATGTTATAGTATGACCATTATAAGCCATGTTATGTGGAACTTATATTGCTCACATTATAATGCAAATTTGAGAAAGCAAGATAGAGAAAGATGATACATGCAAGTTACAAAGGACATTCTTGATATTTCATATATCTTCATGTACATTTCAAATATATTTCATTTATATTTTATTTATGTCAGTACTTAACACGATTCATAAAATATGTTAACTGACTTTCTACTACTCTGACGTTACAATTTTTTACAATTATTTCATTTTCTTTCTACGAGGTAAAGACTTAATCTCAATCAATAACTAGTTCAACTATATTTTATTTTGAATCGGAATACATTGAATATGATTGTATGTATACGTATTGATAAGGTGGAGGCTTCAGAATAAATCTTATGTTGTAACACGTATTTGACATCAATAATATAATGTGGAAAGGGAATTTATCAGAATAAGCAAAAATATGTGTCGGCGAAAGAGTACTTATCTTTGACGGGATGAAATATACAAATGAAGCAGCAAACATAGGTGTTAATATTAATGCGAGGTCGCAGATTTAGGTTGACACATTTATTTTTGATCCCCATAAGCGTGACTTCTTGGAGGTTGCGGAAAATCGATGTATTTATTTGATCGCCCAACGCAGCGAATTGAATTATTGGCCGGTGTGAATGAAGAAGATTGATGGAACGCGCACGATACGTAAATGTACCCTGGTGGTGCAGTACATAAAGTTATTCTTGTACTTCTTTGCTGCTTATTCCCCAGACCACGATATCTGCAAATAGTAATAACTTAATCTCCCTATCCCACAATGCTTCCTGTGTCTCCTTTACAATTTCATTCATAACCATTAGAATCAAAATAATAATAATAATAATAATAATAATAATAATAATAATAATAATAATAATAATAATAATAATAATAATAATAATAATTGCCTAGTACGCCTCATTATGGTGCCGCCATTGGTTTGCCCACAAACCTTTGACAGTATCTTTGGAGATCCAGCCAGCCTCAGAGCTGTATGAGCCCAGGAATTAAATAACTAGACCTCGTATAGGTGAATCTCCAATCAAATAGGGAGGGAGATTGTGTCATTTCAACAGTTCACCACGAGCAGCTTGACATAAGTGTTCTCATATTTACAGCAGAATCCAGCCCCATCAAGAAGCAACCCTCCAAGGAGTCCATCCAAAGCACTCAGTCCATGCGGTCCACAGCTCGTCAACCAACTGTGGAGGACATGATGATTCAGTCCATGGCACCTTCTGCCGTGGAGTCTGCTCCTCCAGGGGACAACTCTGACCTTCGCAACCGAGCTCCTAGCATCACCTCGTAAGTTAACACCAATTTCTCTGAGAGTGGACATATATATATCTTTTTTTAAATGATTAACAACAAATGCATTGCGATTGGGCAATATATCGGTTGAAATGCCTACAATGATGCAGCAGTGAAATTAACACACATTATATAACAAAAAGAATTGCATGAGATAAAATTATAACAAGAAACTACAGTTGGAACAATTTATTGCATCACCACTTTTGACGATGTATATAATGGTGAAACCTAACGTTCTCGTCTAAATCCTATACAAGCACTCACTACATTTAAAAAATCACTTAGTACGGCATTGCTTATTACAATATGTAGTTTAAAATTGTGTTTTTATCACATTTTCAAAAAAATGTATTGATTATAACGTCCAGTGTTGATTTTCGTTTTTTTATGTGTTGGGGATTGCTGACAACAATGTAAAGCTTATTTTCAAACTCTTGATTTCAGTAGATTGTAGATTTCAAATCAGTCCGTTTAATCGTCATGGCGAGCATTGTTGTGAAACTGTCTCAAAAGAAGGGAAGTTTAATATTGGAAAAAAGTCACAAATAATATGGCAGTTAGAAAATGGGGAAACAAAACGTCAGAGTCGCGAAGGAATTGGAACTGCTACAGCCCAAGGACACAAGAAATAAATACAGTACAACAAAAAACAACATCAAAGCACAAAATTACTTACCTTGGGGCAGTAGCATACAAACATAAAACGTAGAGGGAGCCCGGGAAAGTATAGAGGTAAGAGATGAGGATCTTAAATAAACACTTAACTAGTTGCCAGATCAAAGTAACTAACCCTACCAAATGAAGAGACCCAATTAGAATTGGAGTAAAATATTTACCTAATGAATAAAGATTCAATTTCATTAATATTTACAATTGAATTACCATTTTTAATTAATAAAATTAATGAAAATTACAAGAAATTTGATAATTAATAACTTTAAATAAATTACTAAATAATATAAAATTTAACCAATTCTATAAAACAATAAGAATACTGAAGGGTTGACACCTTTCTAGATTATTACTATGAAACTGATTATCTTTTAAATTGTAAGGTATACCTTTCCAAAAAAAATTAGAATACTGGCCCCTAATTACAATTAATCTGCTAAAATTGAAATTTATTTCAAGTAAATTTCAATTAAATATTTAAATAGTCATGGGTCACCCACACAGAACACAGAATGTGACTGGATCAGCAGTTAAAATTACACAAATAGGTAATTAAATTAAGTGTCAGTTAACTCATTGGGCCCGAGCCACGGAACCGTTCCGTGCTTCGTCTCGGTGGACCAAACGCCGGACCACGGAACTGTTCCGTTGTCTCATTTTACTACGTAATTCAATTTTTCCTCAAGAGATGGGAGAGTGAGTTGCATTTGTGATTTGTGTAGGGACTCTTTCTTTGCAATGTTATATACTCTGCTTATATATACAGTGAAACTCGGTTAAGAAGTTCCCGCATAAGAAGTTTTCCCGCCTAAGAAGTGTGATATTCTTGGTCCCTTGATCAGTTACATTAAGATATATGTAAATTTTTCCCGTTTAAAGTGTTCCGTTGTAAATATATTTCCCGGTTAAACAGTTCAGATTTTAGAGCCCCTTGAGATAGAAAACGTCTGCTCAAAGCAGCGCATGGTTAAAATCCTCCAGTCTCAACGCAAGTTGCACCCTGTGTTAGACTGTTCACGCGCTCGCGGTATGTGTTTGGTGTCACGGAACATGTGCGGGCCTGCTAAGGCCATAAGACGTCACGCTAATGACAACACGGACACCAGATGCTCATTCTCACCTTGTGGAATCGAATCGAACCCATCAGTAGAAATTTTCACTCCACCGTTCCTTCTAGCGGAATAGAATCGAACGGGATTCTACGTGGGAAACATAAAGCACGCAATGGATGGTTTGATAAAACTTTAATGCAGTAATTTGCGGGCCGCGACAGGGTGAAGTCATTAATCGAGGTAGCCTAAACATTAATTAAAAACCGTAAAGTGTATTTGTCCACTACATTACTGTTAATCTACCACAAAATTGAATATTCTAACCTGTTTGATTTTTCATTCCCTTGCTTATTTCCTTCCAGGCATTGTTTTTTATGTTGTTGTTGCAATAATACTTATGGGTCTTGCCGTAGAGGAAATTACGTTTTTGAACTAAACTAACTAAACTGATAATATTTTCTGTGTCCATTACTAGTGAGGTGAATAAAAACAACTTCCCAAATCTATGCAGAAAGCAGCCGACTTGCCAACAGCCAGCTGATACACATGCCGCCACAGCCGGCCGAAAGATCCCGAACGTTTACGAAGTTGAACGAATGTTGATAGCCAACTGGGTGTTGGTGGGAGGCACACAGACGCATTGCAATACCACCTGTTGGCATAAAATTGAAAGTTATTTTTAATTTTACCTTTATACGAGCTAAACATTGTATTATCGTGTCACTCGTAATTATTACATCGCATTATTAGAACGTAACACAAGGATGAGGAGACATGAAATAAAATTCTCGCGGGGAAAGAAACTGTTTACGTTTAGATATGCTAGCGTTGCTACTGCGCCTTTATCACTCCCATGTAATACCCCAGATACTTTTCCATGCACTCATTTCTGCAACTTCGAACCTGTGTTTCTTTTCTTCGTTACCTATAGCATGAAGAGGATTGAAGCGGGAAAATAAACTCAATACTGGCTTGGCCATGTGGTACTTGTGAAACAGCCAGAAACTACGCCCGTTGCCATGACAACCAGTAGGAATGCAGGTGCGATTTAGGCCTAGGTTCTAAGATCTCTAAGAATAAGTTGCTAGATTTCCCATTTGCTGTCGTTATCCTTGAAGCAGGTGTCAGGGGTGTGAGGAAGATAGAAAGCACATGCTAACAAACTGTAGTACACGTCTTGTCTTTGCGTCTTCTAAACCTAAGCTACGGATTGCCAAGCACAGTGTAGCGTCGTAATTATAGGAGTCGGTGAAGTTAGTTGTACTTGTAATATCAACGTACAAACTTTTTGAGTGAAAATGAGCAGAACTCAGAGGAAAGATATCAAGCGAAAGGCACTAACAATAAAAGACAAAGTGGAGATTATAAGGAAAGTGGAGTTATCTACACTTTCCCGTGTTGCCTTGGCAAAGGAGCTGGGGATGCCGCCGTCTGCTTTGAATGGTATCATAGCGAAGAAAGGAGAGATCTCTGCTTTTGCAGGGAATACTTCAGCAAATTGTAAGGAAGTTTAATCTGAAAAGTACGATGAAATAGAACAAGCTCTGCTAATGTGGTTTAAACAGCAGCGAAGTTTAAACATACCTTTCAGTGGGACTATTGTGCAGGAGAAAGTCGCATGCAAATTAAGGGTACTTTTACCGCGTCGAACGGGTGGATGGACTGCTTTAAAAATCGAGCCGACATCGTTTACAAAACAATTTGTTGCGAAGCAGACTGTAAGTGCGGAGGAAAGGAAAGCGTGGAATGAAATGGTTCTGCCTGCTAAAATAAGCAAACCTTGCAACGTTTTTATATAAATATGTTCCCTTCTCTTATCAAATATATTTTAATACGGTATGTTTAATTATTTTACTTTATCTCTAAAAATATTGTCATGATAATCAAATTTTTATATTGTGGCTTTCTGTTAGCAGCTCTTATATATCGGCCTATTTTGGTATTGTTCACAAACAAGGAAATCTATTGGCTGTTTGTTTCACATGTATTTCAAACTACAGAATAAGTTTTTGGGCATCACCCCTTTTAAGAAGTTTCCTGCTTAAGAAGTGTTTTTTTTTTTTTTTAGTTTGAAGTGGGGTTTCTCTAGCTTTGAGATTCGCTTGTAAACAAGATGGCTGCCACTATAGAACTGATATTTACCGATATATAACCTCCTTTAGGAAGTAATGATGATTAGGAATGTAATTTTTTCAGTGAAATTAGTAGTAATATTAGTACTAGTGTGAGCAACACTCCTGAAGAACAAATAGATGTGGAAATTGAAGAGGAAGTGCAAAGAGAATACTGTGTTACAGCTCAGCAGGCGGGCTGAGTGCGGCCCCATGATGCTAATAAAATCATCAAGTTGTGATGTCGCATCATTAAGACATATCATATGCAATAAAGTATTGAAGGCACCAAGTTCCTTTACCTTCAAAAATTAAAAACAAATATTGGTGCCCAACAGCACGGCCCTCAATAACCTGAGATGTTCAATACAAGCAAGATCGTGAAAAGTGAAATGCAGAAGTGAAAACAATGCGTCGCAATTGAGGTTAAGCAGCAGAGTAAAAATACAATCTCAAATTCTGGAATCATTCACGGATATTGCATTCTCGTTCATAACAAAAATCAGATCGCTGAGGCCAACAACTTCAGTGGAGTGCAGCATAAATCAGTAATCGGACAAGTGCGATTCGATGTTACATACATACAAAGAAGTAAAGACAAGTTTTACATTCTTCTCACCGCTCAATGCAAGAATCTCCGTGAGAGCATGAGTCTCTTTGACATATACACCATCCTTGCTATACATACGGTACTCTTAGATTCTAGCCTCTTTCCCTTAGTGCATGTTTTCGTAACATAAACATGCACTGATCAACATAATAATAATAAGAAAATAGTAATTGAAGTCCATTGATCCTCCCGTTGTCAAAAGTATAAAAGATCCAAATTCCTTTATCATATAACCTCAATTCAGCAACACGATTCCTTTGAACTTATACATAACCTTCACACAATCCCTTCGAACTTTCACAGCATAACCTTAATTTCAATATGTCGCAACTAGCAAAATTGAAACAATTGCGTGGTCGAGTAAAAGGCACGTTAACAAGAATAATAAAGTCGATTACAGCTGACATGTCAAAATCAGAGGCGAAGGTTAGAATTTAAAAATGTGAAGAGCTATGGAATTCTTTTGAAGAAGTACAAATGAAAATAGAGGAAACAGAGATCACTGATGAAATAGCAGCACTACAGTTTCAAGAGGAATGTGAGGGAGAGCTATATGAATCTATTTATTTCCGCGCAGTTACACAATTGCAAACGATAATAGATGAAGCAGAGGATGTTCAAAATAATTTGGTAGCTCAAATGAATACAGCAGTAAACAATGCTATTCATCAACAGGAAGTTCCACAAAATCATAACAGAAGAATACAGAAATTACCAGAATTCAACGGCAAATTCACAAAATGGTTGCTTTTTAAGAACAGTTTTGAGTCAACCATTCATAATGATACTCAACTAACAAAAATTCAAAAATATCAGTATCTGATTGGTCTTCTGCAGGGCGAGGCATGCAAAGTCATTCAAGGTTTTGCCATTTCAGAAGAAAACTACACAAGTGCTTGGAACTTGCTTGTAGATACATATGATAATCAAATGATCATAATCGTGACACATCTAGATGAACTTTTCTAGTTTCCTACAGTTTAAGAGAACAAATCTGAATCACTCAGGCAATTACAATTTCATATTCAAACTCACATGGCTTCATTAAAAGCAATGAAGCAACCGGTAAAATATTGGAATACATTGGTTATTCATCTAGCAAAGAAGCAGCTGGATTTCATTGAGCAAAGAGACTGGCAGGAAAGGGTGAAAGGCAACACTCCAGAAAAGATGCCAACATTGGATGATTTCTTGAAATTTTTAACTGAGCGTTCCCAATCATATATGCTGTTAAATCATAACAAAACCAAGGCAATGAACACGGAGGCAAATCTGAAGGACAAAAAACCTAGCAAGAAAGTTGTTATGACGACGTCCCAGGCAAGTTGTAATCTGTGTGGTGGAAGTCAGCCCATTTTTACATGTGAAGAATTAATTAAACAATCAGTTGAAGACAGAAGAAAACTGCTTCGAGAAAAAGGACAGTGCCATAACTGTTTGAACCCAGGACATATTGCAAAAAATTGCAGAGGATCAAAATGCAAGAAATGTGGACTTCTTCACAACACACTTTTACATGCTGAGGAAGATGACAAACAGAAACAAAATGTTAAAAGAAAATAAAGTGCCCATAAACCTGTATGTCAAATCTCAGCATTCATCTGCTTCGCTCAATGTGAGCTTGGCGAAAGGAATAACATCTCAAATACTTTTGTCAACAGCTTTAATTGATGTGAAATATGTTCACGGAAGAAGAATGACATGCCGAGCCTTATTGGATCCGGGATCTCGTCAAATCTAATAAAAGAAGGTTTCTATAAGGAGCTTGGTTTACTGAATGTCAAGACAAACACACAGATCATTGGAGTAGATTGTTCCAAAGTAGAAATAAAAAGGATTACCAGAGTACACCTCGCTTCAAAGAATGACGGATTTGAGGTTGAAGCAGAATTTCTAGTTCTGCCAACTATAACACCACGATTGCTACAGTTGGAGATCAAGGACAAAATTATTATTCCAAAGAACGTTTGCTTGGCAGACCCCACATTCAACAAGCCTGGAGACATAGACATATTAATTGGTGCAGGACTTTATTGGAAAATAGTCATAGGTCCACCCAAGAATGAAGCTGAAGGACAAACCAGCTCTGCAAAACACCCAGTTAGGCTGGATTATAGGCGGTGGAGTTTTTGAGAACAAACAAGGATCAACAACAACATGCATGAAAATTAGCAATCAGTAATTATCAGATCAGATGGAAAAATTCTGGAAACAAGAAGCAATTCTGAAGATTCAACATTACACATCAGAAGAAAGGATATGTGAAAGACAGTTCACGGACACCGTTTCGAGAGATACAACAGGTAGATTCATCGTAAGGCTCCCTATCAAGCTGGATGTCATCCTCGGAGAATCAAGAAAACACGCACTAAACAGACTAGAATCATTAGTCAAGAGATTAAGCAGATACCCCGAACTCAAGATAGTTTATGCAGATTTCATGGATGAATATGAAAAACTAGGGCATATGAGCTTGATTGAAACAAACCAAAATCAAGATGTACCAAATTCATACTTCATACCCCATCAACCAGTGGTACATCCAGATAGTGACACCACAAAGGTCAGAGTGGTATTTGATGCCTCGGCAAAAACATCACTCAGGACATCACTCAGGGCTGGTTTACACGGGTAGAGTAGCGCGGCGAGTAGAGTGGATAGTAGAGCTACTAGCATCGTGTAAACGACCGGGATAGTAGCAAGTACAGTAGAGTAGTTAGTAGGCAGTAGAGTAGAGTGGGTTTCCGCTGCGGTAAAGTAACTCTACCACTATCCTTCCCCCTCCACCGGAACTGAGCTCCGAGACCTGGCGGAGAAGTCCGAGGACGCTCGATTTTTCAGCTGGCGCGTCATTCGACTGCTGTATTTGCATGTGTGTAGAGACGGTGGTATTACGTTGAGCATTTATTTGGCGGCAAAATGAAGTGGACGGAAGAAGAAACTTGCAACTTTGTGGAGCTCTACAGCGAAAAAGAATGTTTATGGAACATAAATAGCGTTACTTATAGAAATAAGAATATGAGACGGGCGGCGGAAGAGGACTTGATTGCGAAAATGGGTAAAGAGGGTTTTGGGTTAACGGAACTGAAACAGAAAATAAAAAATTTACGATGTACATACAATCAAGAACTCGTGAAAATACGAAGATCCAAGAAGTCTGGAGGTGGTGCCGCAGACATCTACACTCGAAGATGCAACATAAAATATAAACAAGTGTCAGCTGGATTTTCACTTAATATGAAGATTTCTCAAGTTTCAATGTTACACAGCGTGTTCATCATGTGTCTCGACATGTTTAAGTTAGGCAATACAATGGTGCAGGACTGTGTACATTAATCATATTAATTACATACATAGGGATCTTCTACATATCACTTGCCACTGCCGTTAATTTTCAGCAATAACAGTAATTTCCCCAAACAAATTGAATAGTTTCCATATGTTGTTTGGAATATCCAAAATAATTTTTTACAGTACAGTGTCAGATCTAGAAGCTTAAGCTCTACACCTGGGCCGTACAAGCAACGAACCAAAAAAAAATTAAATAGATCAATAATTGGGATATTTATGGCGAAGAAGCTACTGCAAATTAGGCTTACGCCAGCGTAATTTACAGTGTACTTATGGCCGGTTACGTCTCAAAACTCATGTGCGTAAATTAGTAGCAAATGGTATCAAAACTCACAACTGCAAACTAATAGCTAAATTAATATTCCAATGAGTCTCAAAATTCACGACTCCGGATAGCAGGTGCCTGCGATGACGGCAGGAGGGGTGAGGTGCGCGGTGACTCACTCACCAGGCCTCTCCTGAGGCCACAATACCATTAACATTAAATTTATATCAAAAGGAAAAATACGTTATATTACCTTTAAGACCACAGAAAAATGTTTTGATGATAATAATAATAATAATAATAATAATAATAATAATAATAATAATAATAATAATAATGTTGCATCCGGGAGATAGTAGGTTCGAATCCCACTATCGGCAGCCCTGAAGATGGTTTTCCGTGGTTTCCCATTTTCACTCCAGGCAAATGTTGGGGCTGTACCTTAATTAAGGCCACGGCCGCTTCCTTTCAACTCCTAGGCCTTTCCTATTCCATCGTCGCCATAAGACCTATCTGTGTCGGTGCGACGTAAAGCCCCTAGCGAATAATAATAATAATATACCTCTGTGTCATTCACCGACCATTATTTTCCCCTGTGTGTTGGGGTGGCAGAGTAACATCCACAGTATCCTCTGCCTATCGTAAGAGGTGACTAAAAGGGGCCCCAGGGGTACTTACATTTTTTAGAAAAGGCCCTTGTTTTTCTTTGCCCGAAACCTTCATTTTCTCGAAGTATGGGCCACCTTCCATTTTTTCCCTCTGATTAGTATTAATAGAGGATGGCTGCCCAGTTGCACTCCCTCTTAAAACAGTAATCACCACCACCACCTTTTCCTTCATTGTTTTCAACACTTATTGATTTTTAATGAACCTTTCCACATTTTCTTGGCTGGGGAAAGAACCACCATCATAAAATATCATCAACATCAGCGCTGTGGAGTCTTTTTTAAGTCATATAGCAACAGAACGTCAAAGATAGCGATTGGCTACTTCGCTATATTTTAGATAAAATTCTGACACATTTTAATTTATGATTTTATAAATTTGGTGACCCAAGTAGTCAATACTACGAGTATATAACATTGCGTTTCGTGTAATCGCGTGGGGGCGTGATGTAATATATTAATCTATGCTAAGTAAGGCATCTGGGAGTACATGACTCAGTCATACGTGTGGAGCATGAGTTCATATTATTTTCGGAAAGCGTATCAGAGACCGTTCATCATACTCGCGCACTTTCTGAAGGAAATGGAGATAAGTAATTTAATTTCCCTGCAATGAGATTCATGACCAAATTAATCTCTAATGAAACTAAATGAGTGAATTAACAGTCGTCATATTTAATATCGGTAAAATAAAGTTTCTTATATAAGTAAATGCCGTCTTCAGGCCTCATAATAGAACTAAGCCCCGGTAATTACTACCAACTGAAAATTTATTTTAACTAGCAGCAGGCAATATACCTACTTTAATTTTATGTCATCCGGCTGCATGGATACATGGTTAGCATGCTGGCCTGTGGTCCAATGGGTCCGTGGAGTCCCAGGTTCGACTCCTGGCCGGGATTTTCACCTTCATTTGTTAATTCCTATGGCTCGGGAACTGAGTGTTTGTGCCGTCTTCAGCATTGGACTTCATGGATTGCAAAAAAAGAGGTGTATTTCTATTTTTCATCTATTCACATAATTCAATCGATTATCCATCCGACACACTTACACCGAAAAATTTATTCATGACCCAACCGATTATTCTACGCGATATAACTGAATGATATTTGAAATTCATTTGATTATTTATTCCATTATTTAAATAACCGGATGGAAGCTATTTGATTTAAAAAAATATCCGATTATATCATCACTAGTAGGGTGGGCATATATCCATTCAAAGAAGAAGTGGTCCTGCTCGTGAGGTTTGAGACTGGCCCAAATAGAGAAACCTATTCTTGCTAATCCTCTTCTTAGAATTCGTGAATTTTGATATTCGTGCATTTTGATACTCGTGAGTTTTGAGACTCGTGGGTTCTGAGACGACACACTGATGGCCAATGGGTATTCTTTCTATAACTTTTGAAATGAATTCTGTAAAATTTCATTCGGATAAGATTTAGGTTGGCTGAAATACAAAAAAATGGAAATAGAAACATCACTACAGTCTAACTGGGGAAAGGAGTACCTCACCCCTTCACCGTGGAACAAAAACCTTCGCCAGAATTACGATCTATAATTAGACTGGAGCTCGTTCATATAGTTTTATCTTGGAAATCACCACTACAGTATTCACAGACGAAGACTAGTAAAATCCTGAGGGGATGATTACACTGTCGTTACTTTCTGTACAATAATGAATAAAGTCATAAAAATTCAATCGTTTGTGTTCCTGGGTTAGAATACATGCTTGTACTGCCAGGGAACTGCTCCTTCATTAACAAAATGATTCCTGAGACGATCCCTCATGTTCTTGGCCAACTGTGTCGAGTTTGTCCCCCCATATTTCTCCAAATTGCCAAGTTCTCTCAGAATTAATGCCGATGCCACGAGTGTAACTTATCTCTCCTACTAAGCCAGCCTCTTACCCATTCCCTTTTTTACTCATTTACTTCTTCTTCTTCTAACGCTTCACTAACCTCTTGCAGTAATATGTTTGTAAATGTCTTTAAACACTTCCTTACGATGTGCTTACGTCTTGACATGGTGCTACTACTGTACTCTACTCTACTGTATGACTCTACTCCCGTATGAATGATACGAGTGTCAACTCTACCAGACAGCGGTAGAGTAGAGTAACGTGGCTACTCTACTAACTACTCTACTCGCCTCGCTACTCTACCCGTGTAAACCAGCCCTCAATGACAAGCTCATGACAGGACCTAATTTACAGTGAGATCTTTTTCTCATTGTACTTAGATTTCACAGCCATAAGTACGTCATGACGGCAGATGTGGAAAAGATGTTTCGGCAAATCCTCATCCATCCTGAAGATCGAGCATTACAGCAGATTTTGTGGAAAGAGGAATCTTCAGCCCCTGTAAGGATATATCAGTTGAATACAGTAACATATGGAACAGCATTGGCACCTTACCATGCCATGAGATGCATAAATGAATTGGCTACTTTTCATGAAAATGAATTTCCAGCAGCAACAAAGGCAATTCGCAATTATTTTTATATGGATGACTGTTTAAGTGGAGGAGACATTCTAGAAGACATGATCGGGCTACGGCGGCAAATACAAAATATACTTGAGTGGTGGAATGCATTTGAGGAAATGGAGGTCCAACAGCAAAGAGATCTTGCAGGATTTGGAGAGCAAATGCAATGAAAAAACTTTACTGGTTTTAGACAAAGGTGAAGCTAGTAAGACTCTTGGACTCCTCTGGGACTCAGCACAAGATTGCCTTCAGTTTCGAGTTGAGCTGGCAAAGCAGTCACCAAGTTCCAAAAGAGAAATCGCCTCCAAAATCGCACAGATTTTTGATCCACTAGGACTTGTGGGTCCAGTACTTATCAAAGGGAAGTTGTTGATGCAACACTTATGGGTAGATGGGTTTGAATGGGATCAGCCATTGTCCCAAGAGCACCTTCAGATTTGGAACGAGTACTATACGTCATTAGAAAGACTGAACAACATCAGAATTATGAGAAACATAAATCCTGGAAATTGCTATGGCTCTTTTGATTTGTTTGGATTTAGTGATGCTTCAGAGAAGGCTTTTGGAGCCTGGATTTATGCAGTTTGTCAAACACAAAGTGGTCTCTATATTTCCAATTTACTTTGTGCGAAGACGGAAGTAGCTCCTTTAAAAACCATTTCGTTGCCAAGACTCAAATTGGAGGCAGCCCTTCTTCTTGCACAACTTGTCAAAACAATAGTGAGTGCTTTGAAAAAGAAAATGGTCAGATCAGATTATGGAGTGACAGTACAATTGTTTTGGGATGGATCAGCACTGAACCAAGGCTGCTGAAGACATTTGTGGCAAACAGGATTGCAAAGATTCAAGACGCCACTGGTGCAACAACCTGGAAGCATGTTCCTTCGACTGAAAATCCAGCTGATCTTCTCTCAAGAGGAATTACTTCAACAGAACTCGAAGGTAAAAAGCTGTGGTGGAGTGGACCTTCTTGGCTTCGCACACGTCAATAACCAGAGCATTCAGAAGAATTTGAAACAGAACTACCAGAGTTGAAGGTCACAGCAGTTACGTTGACAGCAACATCAACCAGCATTCTACTGAATAAATTTTCGTCATTTCCGAAATTATGCCGTATAGAAGCATATTGTCAAAGATTCATTTATAATTGCAAACTCAAACCGCCAGAAAGGAAGAAAGGTTCACTAGAAATACAAGAAACTTGTAAAGCAGAGAAGCAGGTAGTCAAATGGACACATTCCCAATGGAAGCATTCCCTCAAGTACTACATTGCTTAATTAATAATCAAGACCTCCCAAGGAAGAGTTCTCTAAAGTCACTCAGCCCGTTTCTGGATAGTGACGGATTGATTAAGGTTGGAGGAAGGCTTCATTTTTCGGAGCTAACATCAGAACAGAGACATCCTGTGCTTCTGCCAGCAAATTGTCACATCACCAGAATGATCATGGAAAATGAACATCATCTTCTGAAGCATTTACATCAAAGAAAGGACAATAAGTTCCACCTTTTCAATACTATATATTGTGTGAAAGTTTTACTCCTTCCGATTTTCATATAACTTTAAATCGCGTTTTATTTCTTATAGGTTCCGACTTAGATCAGGATCTTTCCAAATCATTTATGTATTCACAACTTACAACACAAGATCTTCAAGTACCACCTTAGCAAGAACCTCAATTACTATTCCTCAAAATAATGTAAACCATTCCAGAATACAAATCGACATATTGAACTGTTCAATGGACATTCTAACTATCAACATCAATACATAGTGAAAAAATTAACTCATCTATTTCTGCTTGCATTGAACATTAATATAATTCTTCCATTCTTAAGTCCAAGTTGAAGCTCCAATCGAATTTTATTGTACATATTTTATGTGGAACACCATTCGACTAAATGTTTGTTTACCTTTTTAATGTGTCAAACATGGCTACATAACTTCAATGAATTGACTGGTCAAAAAGTTAAAATATTACAGATTTAAGCCTACAATCAAATTTCACTATAGGCCCTAATTATATATTACAAGAACAAAATTTCTTTTAACAAATTAACCTTTTAATTAGAAATATTAAGGTGTACGCCTCATAGAATAATGACCATTCCCATTTTACTTACCTTTAATTTGTGTATATATATATATTTTAATCATATAATGTATATTTTTAATCCACCATTGTAATCACACCATAAGAATCATGATCTATACTTGTCTTTGTTTAATTATTCTCGGCTGATGATGACAGGGACTCTGTCAAAACCGGTACCGAATGTACAAAAGTTGTGATGTTTTAACTGTAATGTAAAACTTTCACACAATATATAGTATTGAAAAGGTGGAACTTATTGTCCTTTCTTTGATGTAAATCTTGTTTCAATACGGAACCTAAATATGAAATTCTTAACGTTAAATTCTGAAGCATTGTCCCCCAGAGCAACTGCTACATGCAACTTGACAATGATATTGGCCTATCAGTGGCAGAAGAGAAGCGAAAAGGATTGTCAAGAGGTGTCTGAAGTGCTTTTGTTACCATCCTACAGTTCCAGAGGTACGCATGGCAGATTTACCAAAAGAAAGGGTTAGGTTAGTTGTTCGACCCTTTGTTACCACAGGAGTGGATTATGCAGGTCCGATATCTGTAAGAGAAAGCCACAGAAAAGGCCGCATTCATACTTACAAGAGTTACGTAGCTGTATTTACATGCTTCAGTACCAAGGCAGTGCATTTGGAGTTGATGTCGGAGCTAACAACCAAAGCTTTCTTAGCTGCACTGCAACGCTTTACGGCGAGAAGAGGTTTGTGCAAGCAGCTTTTCTCTGATAATGGGAAGAATTTCATTGGAACAGCCAATGCACTACAAGATACCCAGTCCTTTTTGGAAAATGGGTCAACGACCATTACCTCCTCTCTTGCTCAGCACCAGATAGAGTGGAGTTTCATTCCTTCCCGGTCACCCCACTTTGGGGGATTGTGGTAATCAGCTGTAAAGATGATGAAGAGACATTTGCCGACTGAAACACAGGGATGCGTGCTAACTTTCGAAGAAACCTACACTATTCTTTGCAAATGCTGCCAACATGACAAGCGGTTATCGGGTTCTTTCAACAACTGATTACCACAATCCCCCAAAGTGGGGTGACCGGGAAGGAATGAAACTCCACTCTATCTGGTGCTGAGCAAGAGAGGAGGTAATGGTCGTTGCAACAGGCTGTATTAAATTCACGTCCCCTTACTCCCTTGCCAAACTATCTAAATGATCTAGAAGTCCTCACACCAGCACATTTTCTTCTAAGTGACTCGATCTTGCAACCTGTGCAAAGGGATTTGTTGAAAGAACCCGATAACCGCTTGTCATGTTGGCAGCATTTGCAAAAAATTCAGCAGCGGTTGTGGCAGAGATGGCAGTGAGAATACTTGCAGGAATTGCAAAAACGTGTCAAGTGGCATTATACCAATCGACATATTGATGTTGATATTTTGGTGCTGTTAATTGAGGACAACATCCCTCCTGTAGAGTGGCCCAGGGGTAGGATAGTTCAAGTTCACCCTGGACAAGATGGTGAGGTGAGGGTTGTCACCGTTCAGACGGCTGGTGGAACTTTCACCCGAAGCATCAAGAAAATATGCCCTCTTCCCATTGAAGGGGATGACAAGGAGAACTGAATTCATGATTTCCTGTGATATCTCTGTGTTCTTTTTCATCAAAGATATAATTTCAATATTTTCTTTTAATCATAAAAATATGTATGTATAGAGTTGTATTAATGTGTATGTTAAGAATAAGCATTTTTACAATAGGTGTAAGATTACAATAGTTAGTTGAAAGAACTCCTTTCAAGGGGGGCAAAATGTTATGAAGAGACTTTTAATTTTCATAAATTTATTTCATTAATTGAAGTTGGCACTTTCCAAGCCTATTTACGATTGGTCAGATGATTTTGTATTGTTGAAAATTGTTACGCATGCAACAGTCATGTTCGTCATCAAGTTGTGATGTCGCATCATTAAGACATATCAAATGCAATAAAGTATTGAAGGCACCAACTTCCTTTACCTTCAAAAATCAAAAACAATAAGCTTATACCAAATAAAATAATAAGTGAGTTATTCCACCTTTTCAATACAAATTAAATAGTTGTTTATCAAATAAATATTTAATGGGTCTAGTTTTGACCTATTTAAAGGTCATGTTCAGCCATATCGTGGATAGAACAAAGTATTTTAATCACTTAAAGTTAGTCTTAAAACATATAAGTTTGACACTATGAAAAATGGTTTTTAGAATTTCCTGAAAAACACATTTGTTGTTAGTTCACTTAGCTGTAGGAATATACGAGAAGAAGAAGTCTTATAATATTCTTCGTAGTATTTAAGAACGTAGATACAATTCAAAATTCACAGTCTTGATGAGATGTGGAAATGGGCATGACACACACGAAACAGTGCACGATGTGCTCCCTTGTAGCACATACCAAGAGTCAACAACAGCAATACAAAATATGTCCAACAACACAAAGTGAAGGGGGTCCTTGACCTTCGATGTTAGGCCCCTTTTAAATAAGCATCATCATCATAATCACAAAGTGAAGGAGCTTTCACGCTAATCGTATAACGTATATGTCAAAATCAAGCAACACGTAATGACATTTTAACAAAAATAGATAGCATAAAGACCAAGGGAAGCATGTCGCAAGATTAACGATCTATCCATAATTTTACAAAATTCTACTAAGTTTTATAGTAAAATTATAATTTTTTAACATGGACTGCAAGCATTCAAATATGGATCGACAAAGTTCCACATCATCAAATACCAGACAACAACCTTGACTTCAATATAAGTGTTTACATTACTTCAAGAAACTTACATCATTATACCGTCAGTATTTGAGCTGCCTCTGTGGATCAGTGATAGAGTGTCGGCCTCTGGATCCCAAGATAGCGGGTTCAAACCCGGCAGAGGTAGTCAGATTTTTGAAGGATGGAAAAAAGTCCATTCGACACTCCATGTCGTATGATGTCGGCATGTAAAAGATCTCTGGTGGCACATTTGGTGTTCACCCGACAAAATTTATTAAATCTCAGCCACAGACGCCCAAGAGAGTTTCGGGTTACTTGGTCTGCTATCTAGTGGGCCTAGAGTAAAACGGAACATCGAAATTGACGAGCAGACAGCCAGATGGCGTCAAATTGAAATGTCTGCACATGGTAGCTGAGGCCATATTATTATTATTATTATTATTATTATTATTATTATTATTATTATTATTATTATTATTAGACAACCACGGCTGGTCACATGATATAACATAGTTACATAAGTACAATACGCCGTATGAACTCATTTGTGCCTCAAAATGTTTTATTCAATCTAGCTATAAGTTTTAATGTGGAATAGTGAACATTTATAACTTTAAGAACATTGTATTGTAAACATATATCATCCACGTACATAATATAAATGTTAAGTTTTAATTCTCATATCATTTAACGTAGATGATTGCGTAAACTAGGACAAGCCGGGCTGAGTGGTTCAGACGGTTGAGGCGCTGGCCTTCTGACCCCAACTTGGCAGGTTCGATCCTGGCTCGGTCCGGTGGTATTTGAAGGTGCTCAAATACGTCAGCCTCATGTCGGTAGATTTACTGGCATGTAAAAGAACTCCTGCGGGACAAAATTCCAGCACCTCGGCGTCTCCGAAAACCGTAAAAGAGTAATTAGTGGGACGTAAAGCAAATAACATTATTATTATTATTATTATTATTAACTAGGATGAAGAATATTCACAAATCAACAATGTTTTACCTGTACTATGTGACATTCTTATTGTATTAGTGATGTTTTAATTACATGTTATGTTAGTCAGCTGAAGATGACCTTCACAAGGTTGAAACCGGTACTGTAAAATAACAATACATAAATAAAGTATTGATTAGGTGGAAACTTCAAAACTTCATATCTGTGAATATCAAAAATCAATAGGACATGAAACTTACAGATTATGACTGCTGCATTTGTCAGTATCCTTGTCCCTGTCGGCTCCTGTTTGTTATGAATATACAAATTCTCCTGCCTACAATCTCAATGCTGTTTGTGCTTGTACTTCTGATGACTGAACAGATGTGCATCTACACAGATTGAACTTGATGGATGGGAGAGGACGGAGTATACCTCTTCGTGCCTCCCGACGCTCTTGCTCAAACACTTCAACATCAGTAGATGTGGTTTGGCGCCAAAACAAGTGATCCTTGGCAAGTGTGGTCCAGGTCTGAGGGTTGATGGTTGGTTTAACCGATTGAAGTTCAAATTTATTTTGAACTTGTTTCACCCCTCTGACTGAATATTTCTTAGCTTAGTTCAAATGCAAGGGATGACTGTCCTGGAAGATCAGAACACTGGAATATTTATTGTTTTTTGTTTTATTTCCCAACTTAAAAATGGGCTTAATAGGGCCAAAGTGACAACTGAATAAAACATTTCATGAGCATCCAAATTTTTCTTTCTGTGGTATGTTTCGAAACATTCCTCCGAATGAAGACGAACAAGGCACTTCTTGCACCGGTGAACAGTTTCTGATCTTTTCCCTTCAGCTGTACATACTTTGCTTTCCGTGATGGCCTAGTTTTTTAAGTCACAGGTATTTTTTCTATGAAATGTGCCCATAATTTTGCCTGCAAATGCAATGAACACTTGGTGGCTGCTGATGGAGATCTTGTTGGGAACTCTATGAAGGGTGTTTCACATTGTGTTAACTAGTCTGTGAATCACAGCTCTTGTACAGAACCACATCGAAAAGATAGAAGAACATTTTCTTATACCCCTTTCCGTACCTTCTCATGGTGGAAGCAGCACAATCTCTGCTCTCATTTATCTACTCCACCCACGTATTTGTTGTATTTCACAACTAGTTTGAATTTCAGGACTTTCTTAGGAATGGAATTCTGCGCCTGTCTTTGTGTCACAACTTATTCATATTCTGGCTTATTATGAGTTTTTGATAGCATTATTACATCTTCCTGTCCTACCACTTCATGCACAATACTCCATTGCTTGAGCAGAAAGAAAGTTAGCCTCTTTCAATTTTTTCTGCCTTCACTTGCTTTGGCATGTCTTTTCTGTTTTGTCGCACAGTTCCTGCAGCATAACACTTCCTTTCCAGTAATTTGTGGAAGAGGTGGGGAGAGCTGTACCAATTTCCCATGTAAATTTCCCTCATTTCACAAAAGAAAACCGAGCACATACATAATACAGTTCTTTCATTAACAAGAAACTTGAATGATTCCATAGGAATGGATTTTTTCTTTACCAGTGTATATCTTGAAATTGAGACAATATCCAGCACCAGTACATTTTTATTTGAGATCAAGCTTTTTTGGAAGGATTGAAAGCCTGCCACTAAATGCCATCAAAGTTTCGTCAATGCATACTTTCTTTCATGGTGAAAATAATTTTTTGTATTTTTGTAGAATTATGTCAATTATAGGCCTAATCTTGTCATTGCCTTTTACTGATGAAAAATGTAAATATGTAGAAATGTTTTCCAATCTGCCCCTAGACATTTTTTCATTAATTATAGGGGAGTATAAAACTTTCTTTGTGCTCCAGTAATCATTTAGGTTAAGTTTCATATTCTGTGACATTATGAGGGCAAAATTAGCCTTCATTTCATGCACAGCTACAGCTTTGGCCAGCCAGAAATGCATTGTGTGCATATGTTGGTTTCATTTACGATCTTTGTCAAGAAATCATCGCCTAAGAATTGACTAAATACATCTAAACTGTGTTCCAGATTCAAGCAGTTGTCAAGAAATTAATGGATTTACCTCTGACGTGGAATTTTACTGGATTATTTGGCTTGCAAGTCCTGGCCCAATCACTCTTGCACACATTGCTTTTGTTTACAACTCCTCACCATTCTCACCACTTTCAGTCGAATTGTCATAAAAATTACCTTCACTGAATTCATCATTTATTTCACAGTCACTTTCATTTAGAACTTCATTCACCCACTCAAAGTTCATCAGATTCGATAGAGACTTTATTACGTTCAGGCCTTGGCGCTGCCATGATCACAATGTAAACAAATCACACTCGTGTGTAAAAATATATCCACTGCAGATAAAATACTTCTATGAAATAATCAATAGTGGTCAAGAAACTTCCAAACGACTTCAATACATGCTGCAGATATCCATAATCGGCGCTATCTGTATTTATGAATAAGGAATTTGAGATTTAAATGGCGGATGGGCATTAAGGCCAAGATCTGCAGTTGGTTAACTGATCAATAAGGTATGCGTCATTGCACTTCTATCATGGTGTAACCACACTGTATTTCTGAATAAAGCTGTTTCTCTTTGTTGACTAATTCTTGGTTATATAATTTATTACATCAACAACAAACTTCCATCTAGCTTCTATTATTTCAAATCTGAACGCCAGATACCATAAACATATTTTGAATTCCTTCTTCCACTTGCCAAACAAGCGTCCTTCTATCAGTTGTTTTTGTATCTTACTCAGACAGTAATTTGTAAAGGAATGTTGTCTTTTGGGCTATTTTCATGTGCAGTTTAATGGTCTCTGTTTAGTCCTTTAATTGCAAGATGATATATACATGTTTTATTTCTTTACAGATCAGCCGGTGAGGCAGGTTTGGGACGGATCCAGCTCACTTTGCGATACAGTGTACAAACCCAGAAGCTGATCATTATTGTACATCAAGTTGCGTAAGTTTCCCCTCGTTTGTCACTTTGTGTGTTGGTTTTTGTATGCTTCTAATTATTTCAGTTTATATATAAGGCGTTTGAGGGCGTTGCTGCAGCGGACATGCTATGTAGCGTGTCTCCAATGCATGTAGTCAAACGGATTAGTGTGGGAGTTGTGTCGTGCCGAGGTGGTGCGTTAAGTGCGGCCACGTGAACTAACAAAGTTATTAACAAATGAGTCCAAACAGGACCAACGTGCTGTTATTCTGTTCTTTGCTGCCAGAGGACAAGCACCGTTGGACATCCATCTGAGAATGAAGACTGAGTGTGGGGCAGCATGTCTGTCAAAATCACTGTTGTGGAATGGTGCACCAAGTTCCGTGTGAGTCTCGTTTCGATATAAGACGCCGGTCGATCTGGGAGGCCAGCCTCATCCATTACGGGCAACAACAAGCGAGCAGTGGATGAGACCTATAGTCCTGATATCTCCCCATGCAATTATCACGCCTTTGGTTCCCTCAAAAAAGCCTTGCAGGGTCGACGCTTCTTGTCAGGCGAGGATATGCAGCAGGTGGTTACGGACTAGGTCACGCAGCAGGACATGGTGTTTTACCACACAAGGGATCTTCAACCGGGTGTGATGGTGGGATGAATGGCTCTATGATCACGGCGGTTTTGCCTGATTGGCATCCCAATTCAGGACTGAACGGCCGTCGAACAGAAACGTTTTGATCACCCCTTATAGTTGCACATAATAATTTCTGAAAGCATTATAAATTCCATTCATCATGGAAAATCTCAAGTAGTGCTGTGATATTATAATACAAAAGTAGAAACCACTAAACCACTATCATTAACAGACACGTTTCCTGGATGAAATGCCACACTAATACATCTGGATAATGATGGCTCACAAATTCGTCTCGCTCTCTTGGCGAGTGTCGTGAGAATGCCTTGTTTTTGTTCTGGATGGTGGTGAGAATCTGCACGAAGATAGAGATTTGTCTGGGTAGGCTTACGATAGATGGTACGTCCTAAGGAGCCATCCAGTTTCCTTCTTATTAGAACATCCAAGAAAGGAAGGCATCTGTCCGACTCCATCTACATAGTGAATTTAATTGAAGGTTGTTGCTGATTTAAGTGGTTTACAAATAGATGAAGTTTCTCAGGACCTTCTGCCCAGACCAGACCACAAATGCATCATCAGCATACCCCTACCATATCATAGGTTTGATGGGCACCGAAGCAATAGCCTCCTCCTCAAAATGCTCCATAAAGAAATTAGCCACTACAGGTGAAAGTGAACTTCCCATAGCTGGAAGTCCTGCAGTGGTAAAATAGCTTAGTAATGTCCTCAGGGAACAGGTGTGCAATGAGAGACATGACCGAGTCAATCGGCACTTGAGTGAACAAGGAATCCACATGGATACTCACCTAAAGTGCATTAGGTTGGAGGGTTATGGTTGACAGCTTGTTGACGAAATACCGAGAGTCCCTGACGTATGATTCAGTACGTCCTATGTGTGACTGAAGCAGTTTGCTTAGGTATTTAGCCAGAGCATACGTAGGAGAACGTATCACACTGACAATAGTTCTGAAGGAAACATCTTTTTTTATGCATCTTAGGCAGTCCATATAATCTAGGTGGCCCTGCATCCCCCGGGGACAGATGTTTAGCCTCCTCTATTGGAATTCAAGATTGCCTTAAAAGCTTCACAGTTGCATTGGGCACACTAGTGGTGGAGTCACATGAGCTCAGTCTGTAAACAGGTTCTGACAATATAGCCGAGATGTAATTCTTATACTCATCAGTGTCCATAACCTGAGAAAATGGTCAGTTTGGAATCATCTCTAAGTTCCTTCAGAGCTCTCCTCTTGCCTCTTGTTAAATTGGGCGCGGGTACAACAGCGGACCTTATGAGCCTCACACATTTCTGTCTAAACTCCTCGGCCTCATCCGTAGGTAGTTTGTGGATGGCTGCCTCAACGGAAGTAATTAACTCCTCAGTGGGAATTTTAGAGGGAGCGACAGCGAAATTAAGACCCTTAGCTACAACTGCCATTTGGTTCTCGTCCAAGGATTTGTTGGAAAGATTGACGACAGTTTTACTAGCATTCGGGTTTGTGCAAGAGACCGTCTGTTTCTGAGCTATGGAGATGGAGATGGAGTTGGATGGATGCCTTCCTTTCTTGGATGTTCTAATAAGAAAGAAACCGGACAGCTCCTTAGGACATACCATCTATCGTAAGCCTACCCACACAAATCTCTATCTTCATGCAGATTCTCACCACTATCCAGCACAAAGCAAGGCATTCTCACAATACTCACCAAAAGGGCGAGACGAATTTGTGAGCCATCAAATATCCAGGTGGAGATGGACACGCTCCAAGTCGCGTTCAAGGGTAATGATTACAGCGATTTGCAAATTCATAGAGCCCTCCATCCCAGAGAAATGACCAAGCAAAGCTCACAGAAGGAAGAAGTGAAGGGAACTGCCTACTTGCCTTACATTCATAACACCACAGATCGAATTGCCAAGGTCCTCCGAAAACACAATATAAAAATCGTGTTTGGCACTGCCACTAAAATTGCTCACAGTCTGGGTAAAACCAAGGACAAATTGTCACCACTTTTACATCCTGGGGTATACGAAATTTCCTGTACTTGCGATAAGGTATACATCGGCCAAACATGCTGGTCCATTGGTACCCTTATCAAGAAACATGAACATAATATTCGTCTCAACCAGCCAGACAAATCAGTAATAGTTGAGCACACTGTCGTCGGGTCATGATGTCACGTTCCAAGATGCTCGAGCTCTTACCCTCACTAGACACTACAGGTCCAGGATTATTTGGGAAGCTGTGGAAACACATAGAAATCTTAACAGTTTCAACAGGGACACTGGCTATCAATTAAGTAATACCTGGTTGCGAGCCATTAAGGATTTACATAGGTAGTTAGTTCCCTTCTCTGTCCTTTCGCTATTGTTATTTCATCTCGTTTTCCAAATTCGTGGAGCCTCCGTGGCTCAGGCGGCAGCGCATCGGCCTCTCACCGCTGGATACCGTGGTTCAAATCCCGGCGACTCCATGTGAGATTTGTGCTGGACAAAGCGGAGGCAGGACAGGTTTTTCTCCGGGTACTCCGGTTTTCCCTGTCATCTTTCATTCCAGCAACACTCTCCATTATCATTTCATAGCATTTATCACTCATTAATAACTCACCTTGGGAGTGGCGACCCCATTGTAATAACAGCCTGTATATGCTTCATTCATCCCATCCCTGACCCGGTCAATGACTGGAAAACAGGTTGTAGGTTTTCATTTTTAATTTCCAAATTCGTACTTTCCTCATCGCCAGATGTTTCATTCCAGGCTTGTGTCAATGTCATACACCTGTCTATGTCATATGTTATGTACACGTTACGTGACCCTCTTAGACTGATTCTGATGGTTCCGTCAGCTTCCGCTTCGAACGCTAGTGCTGTACCACGTCCAGGGAGCCATCTGGTGACGAATGAATGTACCATTTCCACTTCTGTTATAATGTCTAAATTCAAATGCTCATTGTTTAAGAAGCCTTTCGTGGACAGTCAAGATTTTCTTCTGATGACCCAGAGCACAGTTCTCTGTGAAACGTAAAGAATTTCACCTTATTTTCTTAACACGACATAAGCCCAAAAGCCTATATCATGTCTATAAGTATGGGCCGTGAAAGCATCAATGGCAACATTCTGAAAGACATCAGTCCCTCTCCATAAAACGGGGTAATATAAGTAGATGTGTGTTTACAGGCTAGAAGACAGCAGGAAACACGAGATCCACTATTAATTCATTATATGAACCCGTAAAACGAGTACAGATACACAGAACACATACTTTAAAACAGAGGGTGGGCGCACAGACCGGGAGCACGCTACTGTTTAGGCTGGGAAGTAGGTGCTGTAGGTTAAGTATCGCAGTTGCTCACATGGCAAGCGAGCGGGGAGATACGTGATAATACCAATATAATGGTCCGTTATTGGACATTATAAATTTTCCAGCTAACTCATTCTTGGTTGCCTGCGTTTCGCCCTCGTGTGCTAAGTTAGGCTCGTCAGTTGGGACTTAGCACACCACCCAAGACGCAAGGCTAGTGCATACCGTGGAGGCCACTGCATAGGCTACTTGAAGCCACCAGCAGTGCCAATGCACTATGAGAGCTATGTCTCATTTTCAAAAATTGATGCCTGCCTGGCCATCAAATGATGTAGATATTGATTCCCATAGGGAACCTAAAATATTTGTCCCGAATGAGTAAATTTATAATACCAATATAATGGTCCGTTATTGGACATTATAAATTTTCCAGCTAACTCATTCCAATAACGGACCATTATATTGGTATTATAAATTTACTCATTCGGGACAAATATTTTAGGTTCCCTATGGGAATCAATATCTACATCATTTGATGGCCAGGCAGGCATCAATTTTTGAAAATGAGACATAGCTCTCATAGTGCGTTGGCACTGCTGGTGGCTTCAAGTAGCCTATGCAGTGGCCTCCACGGTATGCACTAGCCTTGCGTCTTGGGTGGTGTGCTAAGTCCCAACTGACGAGCCTAACTTAGCACACGAGGGCGAAACGCAGGCAACCAAGAATGAGTTAGCTGGAAAATTTATAATGTCCAATAACGGACCATTATATTGGTATTATAAATTTACTCATTTGGGACAAATATTTTAGGTTCCCTATGGGAATCAATATCTACATCATTTGAGATACGTGATAGTGGACAATTTTCTAGGTAGGAGGTTCGAATCCCACATAAGAATTGCCTGGGATGTGGTAAGGTTGCATACTTATAGTTTCCAAGGACTGATATGTTTATTTGACCCTGTAAAAGACTGTACATATCATTGCATTGTGTATGGTGCTGGGTTGGATGAGGGTGTGGAGATGATGGTCTGTGGCCAGTATAGGCTGGGAAGTCTGCGCCGTAGGTCAAGTGACGCTGGTAGCTCACATGGCTGGCGCACGGTACGATGTGATATTTGACAGAACTTGAGGGTTAGAAGGTTCAAGTCCCATGAAAGTACGTTTTTTAAGCCAGTTGCGTGGGATGTGACAGCGTTGTATACTTAATAGCGGTATTTTTCACAGTCTGATTTGTTTATTTGGCCATGAAAAGGGCTGTTGGTATGGAGCTCGGTTAATAGAGGCTAGGAACATGTGACAGGATTTCAGTTATCCACGTCATTTTATGCAGCACCTGCTCGAACTGACGACCTCCATGGTTGATAAAGTGCTGCGCGCGATGTTGTAAGGACCATCTAGCCCGTTGCAACATCTCTGGGGAAACGGATTGGCATGCCTGGGTTATGAGCTGTCTAAGGTGACAAGGACTGGCCAGCTCCTGTGCATACACCAGTTGTATTACTTGGCCCCACGGAAAAAAATCCATGGGCGTAAGATCGGGCGATCTGGTGGGCCAGGGGATAGGTCCTCCCCTTCCTATCCATTTATCAGGATACGTCGCATGGAGATGGTTCCGGATGACCACTGCCGCATGCGCTGGAGCTTATTCATGTTGAAACAACATCCTGCAGTGGTCAAGGAGTGGCACATGTTCCAAAAACGGTGGCAAGTACGCTGTCTGTTGGAAGAAACGGAAACTTCACGTGTGCACTCCGAAAACTTCAGAGAATTCATATCTAAAGTTTTGCATTCGTACCATTGTTGGGAGCTGAGAAAAAAATTGTGGTGCATTATTTTCTGGGCCACCACACACAATAACCCTTGGTCAAAAATGACAAAGCCATTTTTTGTTATTTTGATTCCCAGCATTTCTAGCGGTCTGTCGCACATCATTAGTACTAAAATACCAAGGGTCAATTCTGTCAATGTCTTGGCAATTTTTTGATTGATTAGAAGATGGTCAGATTCACTTTCAAGACTTTCAGGGATTTCTCAAGTATTGCAAGTAATTTGATAAGTAAACTTGAAGTATTGAGTTTGAGAAACAAGAGACAACTGCAACGCTCTAAATTATGAAATGATGCAGTTTAAAGCATTGCATAGATTCTTGTTACTGCGGGGAAGGATTTTAAATCAAGTAGAGGTTGGGCAGAACGCTTCATGCACCAAAATGGACTAAGTTTGCGCAGAATGACATCGCTGGATAAAATAAGGAATGTGGATATCCGACAACAGCTTGGATTGGAAGGAAGCTTGCTGGAGACTCTGGAATTGAAGAGATTGCAATGGTATGGTCACATGAAAAGAATGAACCCTCACAGGACTCCTCGAACATACTTTGACCACAATGTTCCTGACAAGAAACCAAGAAATGATGATTATTATTATGATGATGATGATGACTGTGTGTGTGGGTCCAACATTCAGCCACGTGACATTCAGCAGTGGTAATGCAGGACAGGGCAGGTATAAAACTGTTTAAATATGTTAATATAACTTTCTTGCACATAAATAAGATATAGATTTAAATAAAGTGAAATCTAATTAGTGCATTCCTCATTAACACATTTTCCTGCTTAGCATGTCGTAAATTCGAAGTCCAGATTCTCATTATATTAAATTTATATAAAAATACCTCACTTATCGCGTCACTAATTTTCGCTATTACCGTTCAGTACGATCACATTTTTTGTAGCCTTGGAAATGTTATTTGTCATCCCTTGTGAAAGGAACATGATTTCCAACTCAGGTATGAAAGAGCCCTCACTATAGTTGCGTGATAATGGGGAAAAGACCTTGAATTCCTGAACTTCACAGGTTAAGTTGCAGCTTCGGAGAGCAGGCTGTTAGCCTCAGGAATGTTCAGTTTTGCTTGCCGGTTAGCAGCGAGATTGCTGAATACCAGAGTGAGTCTGTTTGTCCTTGTATTTCGCATTCCATTCGGAAATTATAAATTGACTTTGTGTTGAGTGGTACAGTGAAGAGTACTGAATATTTGTCGTCTGGTAGCCTACAGCTGGATTAGGAACATAATAGTATGAAGTTGACTAGTGTGGTGCATATTTGTCTTGTGACAGCCTAGTTATAGATTTGGAAAAAATGTGAAATTCCTTACTAATGAAGACAAGATTAAAATCAGTCGGAAAGTGGACTGGCATCTGCATCTTTAAGCACGCAGAGCTAGCGTGAATGTTGAAACTCGCACCTTTGAGTTGGTCACACCAGAGTTTTGTTGATTCAAAATTGCGGCCAAAGTTGCAGTCGCACGTGGTCGAGGTCGAGTGTAACCTCCAATTCATTTTTTAAGAGCGTGACCAGAAAATAATGTTTAACCCTTATAGGATCAGCTGACGATATACAGTCAGCGACAATCCTTACGAGAAGGACCAACTGACGATATATCGTCAATGGCCACACTGGCTAAAAGGACCAGCTGGCGATATTTCGTCACTGGAATAAAAGGATAGCTGTAGACCAAATATTTTAACACATGAATATTATGACGCTATGTTAAGTGTCTTGAAGATGTTTTGGGACTGTTAGATTAAAGTTTGATTGAGTATGAGAGTCAAAGCATGAAATAAACACCAACAAGTACAGTGCAGCACATCTAATGCAGGGCGCCATCTCGCACTCGCCAGCCCGTGCTAAACTTATTGTCGAGCTGTGCAGTCTGCTGTTGCCGTTTCAACATACACCACGTGTGGCGGCAAGTAACATAGTGCACTCTTCTCAATTTTATAGTTTGTTTGTTTGTTTGCTTCCTTATTTACGGTATCTCCTTTCCAGAAATCTGATAAATCTAACAAGTCATCGTCAGAGTTCTTGTTGAGTTCTGCCTACAATTCACAAAGTGTTATATGTTTACGAGAAACACTCATTATTTACAAAGGCGATGGCTGTATCACACGAAATGGAAAATTGTACTCAAAATGATTATCCACTTGTAAAGGAGATACCGTAAATAAGCAAACAAACAAACGAAAAACCTGAGAAGTGTGCACTAGATTACTTGCCGCCCAGCGTCATAAGATGATGATGATGATGATATTATTATTATTATTATTATTATTATTATTATTATTATTATTATTATTATTATTATTATTATTATTATTATAGTAGTCACGTCCTAGTTCGTGAACCATGGGCAACAGCTGAGTGGCCTAGTAAGTGGTCCTTAGAGTTGGGATACCAGTTGCTATGGAATGGGAGTGGGCATCTCGGACATATTCTGAGTCGTGACCCATCTTGTGCTCAGGCGGCTAGGACTATACAATTCACCGGTGGTCCATAACCCGTAAGAGGAGAGATCCTCACTTGGACTATGTGCAAGTAGGGCAGCATCCTGCTTCATGAATTTACCGAGCTCAGAACACTTTAAGCAAGCCTCGGACCTATGGGAGCAATGGAGTCCCACTCCCATTTGACAGGCAAGGGACTCCTTGGAAACAACTTGGCGAACGAAATGGAATTCGATGGGGAGCTATCAATATTAATGGGGCTTATGGAAGAAAGAAGATAGAACTGGCTGAGTCGGCAAAGAGGATGCATCTGGATGTGCTGGAAGTAAGTGATATTCGGGTAAGGGGAGATAACGAGGAAGAGAGAGGAGATTATAAAGTGTACTTGACGGGTGTTAGAAAGGGAAGGGCAGAGTCTGGGGTAGGGCTCTTTATCAGGAATACCATTGCACGCAACATAATTTCTGTTAGGCACGTAAATGAGCGATTTATGTGGGTAGATTTGTCAGTTGGAGGAATTAGGACTAGAATTATCTCCGTGTATTCACCATGTGAGGGTGCAGATGAGGATGAAGTTGACAAGTTTTATGAAGCATTGAGTGACATCGTGGTCAGGGTCAACAGCAAGGATAGAATAGTGCTAATGGGCAATTTCAATACGAGAGTTGGGAATAGAACTGAAGGATACGAAAGGGTGATTGGTAAATGTGGGGAAGATATGGAAGCTAATGGGAATGGGAAGCGTTTGCTGGACTTCTGTGCTAGTATGGGTTTAGCTGTTACAAATACATTCTTCAAGCATAAGGCTATTCACCGCTACACATGGGAGGCTAGGGGTACCAGATCCATAATCGACTGTATCTTAACAGACTTTGAATTCAGGAAATCTGTTAGGAATGTACGAGTTTTTCGCAGATTTTTCGATGATACAGACCCCTATCTGATTTGTAGTGAACTAAGTATCTCTAGGCCTAGGCTAAAGAAAATCTGTCTGCAAACGAATAAGGGTAGAAAATCTCCAGGACGAGGAAATTAGACAGAAGTACATGGATATGATTAGTGAGAAGTTTCGAACAGTAGACAGTAAGCAGGTTCAGGATATAGAAAGTGAATGGGTGGCATACAGGGAGGCTGTAGTAGAAACAGCAAGGGAATGCTTAGGAACAACTGTGTGTAAAGATGGAGTGAGAGCAGCTTGTAAACGTAAAAAGAAGGCTTATCAGAAATGACTCCAAACAAGGGCCGAGGCAGACAGGGATTGGTATGTAGATGAAAGAAACAGAGCGAAACAAATAGTTGTTGAATCCAAAAAGAAGTCGTGGGAAGATTTTGGTAATAACCTGGAAAGGCTAGGTCAAGCAGCAGGACAACCTTTCTGGACAGTAATAAAGAATCTTAGGAAGGGAGGGAAAAAGGAAATGAACAGTGTTTTGAGTAATTCAGGTGAACTCATAATAGATCCCAGGGAATCACTGGAGAGGTGCAGAGAATATTTTGAACATCATCTCAATTTAAAAGGGAATCTTCCCGGTGATGTCGCTAACAACCAAGCTCATGGGAAGGAGGAAAATGATGTTGGTGAAATTAAGCTTGAGGAAGTGGAAAGGATGGTAAATAAACACCACTGTCATAAAGCAGCAGGAATAGATGAAATCAGGCCTGAAATGGTGAAGTATAGTGGGAAGGCAGGGCTTCATAGAGTAGTAAGATTAGCATGGAGTGTTGGTAAGGTACCTTCAGATTGGACAAAAGCAGTAATTGCACCTATCTATAAGCAAGGGAACAGGAAGGATTGCAACAACTCTATTGAGGTATCTCATTGATTAGTATACCAGGCAAAGTATTCACTGGCATCTTGGAAGTGAGGGTGCGATCAGTGGTTGAGAGGAAGTTGGATAAAAACCAGTGTGGTTTTAGACCACAGAGGGGCTGTTAGGATCAATTTTCAGTATGCACCAGGTAACTGAAAAATGTTACGAAAGGAATAGACAGTTGTGTTTATGTTTCGTAGATCTAGAGAAAGCATATAGCAGGGTACTGAAGGAAAAGATGTTCACCATAGTGGGGGACTATGGAATTAAGGGTAGATTCTTAAAGTCAATCAAAGGCATTTATGTTGACAATTGGGCTGCAGTGAGAATTGATGGTAGAATTAGTTCTTGATTCAGGGTACTTACAGGGGTTAGACAAGGCTGTAATCTTTCACCTTTGCTGTTTGTAGCTTACATGGGTCATCTGTTGAAAGGTATAAAGTGGCAGGGAGGGATTCAGGCAGGTGGAAATGTAGTAAGCAGTCTGGCCTATACTGATGACTTGGTCTTAATGGCAGATTGTGCTGAAAACATTCAGTCTAATATCTTGCAACTTGAAAATAGGTGCAATGAGTATGGTATGAAAATTAGCCTTTTGAAAACTAAACTGATGTCAGTAAGTAAGAAATTCAAAATTGAGTGCCAGATTGGTGATACAAAGCTGGAACAGGTACATAGTTTTAAGTATTTAGGTTGTGTGTTCTCCCAGGATGGTAATATAGTGAGATTGAATCAAGATGTAGTAAAGCTAATGCAGTGAGCTCGCAGTTGCGATCAGCAGTATTCTGTAAAAAGGAAGTCAGCTC
This sequence comes from Anabrus simplex, assembly GCF_040414725.1. Classification (NCBI taxonomy): domain Eukaryota; kingdom Metazoa; phylum Arthropoda; class Insecta; order Orthoptera; family Tettigoniidae; genus Anabrus; species Anabrus simplex. The sequence goes on from NC_090265.1 coordinate 732,756,278, forward strand.
CCAGACGAAACTATCTTTACATTTGTCTGTTTTCAGACCAACTTCGCTTTACGGGAGCGAAAGCTGGGTGGACTCAGGATATCTTATTCATAAGTTAGAACTAACAGACATGAAAGTAGCAAGAATGATTGCTGGTACAAACAGGTGGGAACAATGGCAGGAGGGTACTCGGAATGAGGAGATAAAGGCTAATTTAGGAATGAACTCGATGGATGAAGCTGTTCGCATAAACCGGCTTCGGTGGTGGGTCATGTGAGGCGAATGGAGGAGGATAAGTTACCTAGGAGAATAATGGACTCTGTTATGGAGGGTAAGAGAAGTAGAGGGAGACCAAGACGACGATGGTTAGACTCGGTTTCTAACGATTTAAAGATAAGAGGTATAGAACTACATGAGGCCACAACACTAGTTGCAAATCGAGGATTGTGGCGACGTTTAGTAAATTCTCAGAGGCTTGCAGACTGAACGCTGAAAGGCATAACAGTCTATAATGATAATGTATGTATGTATGTATGTATGTATGTATGTATGTATGTATGTTGTTGTTGTTGTTCTTGGTGTTGTTATTATTATTATTATTATTATTATTATTATTATTATTATTATTATTATTATTATTATTATTATTAATCTTCAACCCTTATAGGACCAACTAAAGAACTCTGTGTACCAAATGCCAAGAAAAATGCCATGGTGTGTACATTGCAGAACATATTTGTAAATAAGTTTTTGTATGTGTGGAAAACAACGGGAAACATTTTAAAACATTATTGGGTCTGTTTCAGTGTGTTATATTGTAGGTGTGTATTAGTGTTATTCAGAGGTACTGGATTTGTATCTATAGTCTGTAGATAAACAGTGTGTGCTTACTGCTGTGCTGTTTTTTTTAAACCAGATTAAGTTGACAATAACAATATTTTGTTAATTAATTTCAATCCGAGCTCCAATAAAATTTGTGATAGTACGGAAAATGAAGTGTGGAATGTAAATAATACATTTGCTATGGATAAATTTTGCTTAGTTTAGAAGCTACAGATATTTCATTTCAACATATAAAAATATTTTTAGTGCATATGTAAAATATTGTTTATTTTAAATTATTAATTTTGTTCAAACTGCCTCCATTTACATCTCATAAGAAAAAGGGTTGCTTTCTCAAGATTTTGTAAAAAAAAAATCTTAAAGAAAACTTTCTTGCAGACTAAGTTACAGGATTCTGAAAGGAGATGTGAAAAATATGCCTCGAACACCTTGGTCTTTTTCACCATACCACATGCTAAACAGCTGGTCTTTTGAGGCGCGCCCTCCTTGAATATACCCGGTCCTAAAAGGGTTATTAACCCACTGGTCCGAAATAAGTCTTCTACTACAATTTGTTTTAGAAAGAGTGTGATCTGCAGTAATACGGTACTTTGATATTTTTACGGGCACCCATGCAAATGTTTTCATATTTGTTGTCTGGCGCTTTTTACATCTTTCAATGCACTTGTTATTTTATAAGCCTAGCAGGAAAGGTTTTCATAGTTGTTTTCTCGTGTTCCTTTGGACGATACCTTCTTTTTCGAAGTGTCGGATCCCTTCCATTGTTTCCCTCTGATTAATGTTACTAGAGGATGGTTGCCCAGTTGTACTTCCTCTTAAAACAATAGTCACCACCCCCAGTCACTCTTATGGCATCTTCTTCAAGTGGCCAAACCATCTCCAGCTTATTTTGAATTCTTTGTGTTCCTGACATCTACATTCTCTCATGCTTCTGCAGTCTGTAGACATCCATGTTCCTGCAGCATGTAGCCTCTCTTTGTGCATTTCATAGGCAGTTTGTTGTTCCATAGTATAGTAATAATTAGAAGCACCTTATTGTGGTGAAAATGTTTGCCTAATTTAGTCATTTAGAAAACTATTTTTTGGTATATTTTTCGCTATTTTTATATTAGTTCGTCAATAATTTTGCTAAATTTTATTTCCATTTATCAGCAGTAAAAGCTAAACCGAACATAGTTGATAGCATACTTGCAGTAAAACAATACTTTTTATTTTTACACAGAAACACGAGTTAGGCTTTTGATGAAAACACGTATTAGGCCCTACATATATCAAACTATGGATGTTTGGAAAAAAAAATCTTACCACTTTAAGAAGGAGGGCCCAGTTTATATAGTCCGAACAGGTCAGCGAGAGCTGTACTCCCTGTCAGACATTACTGCAGCTTCCACAAAATTATTTCAGTGAAAGAAGAGTGGCAAGCACATCAATATCCTTGCGTGCTAGATTTAAACTACCAATTAGGTCCCTAAACACTGTGTATGGTTCAAAATACAGTATTCTGATGTTGAAAATTCTCGTAGGATGATTAGTTGCTTTATTAGATAAGAGACTTGATCATTTTCTAAATCACCTTTCATTATGCTTCTTGACAAGTTGACATTTCTCTAAATGAAACATGTCGACTTATCACTGGCTGTTTGAGTCCAACACCACAAGATAGAATCTACTGTTTGGCTGGAATCACCCCACCAGATATTAGAAGAGAAGTTGCATCCATGAATGAGAGAACTAAAAAGTGCGGCCAGTATCCAGTATTCGGGAGATAGTGGGTTTGAACCCCACTGTCGGCAGCCCTGAAAATGGTTTTCCGTGGTTTCCCATTTTCACACCAGGCAAATGCTGGGGCTGTACCTTAATTAAGGCCACGGTCGCTTCCTTCCCACTCCTAACCCTTTCCTATCCCATCGTCGCCATAAGACCTATCTGTGTCGGTGCGACGTAAAGCAACTAGCAGAAGAGAGAACTAAAGCACTTTCCTCGTGTGCAGACCCATTGTACGGATATGAACCTGCCCACCGAAGATTGAGGTCTAGGAGAAGTTTTCTGAATACAACTGAAGATCTAAACGAATCTGCTCAATCCACAAGGTTGAGATTATGGAGAACTAGAAATCCTCAACTTGCTGGTTGGATGCTACCAATTGAACATCTCCCTCCGGGACATGAGGAACATTGGTCTACCTGGAAATTGTTGAACAGGCTTTGCACTGGGTTGGTAGATCAAGAATCAATATGGTAAAATGGGGCTTTCCTAGCACATCCAGTCTATGTGAATGTGTTAAGACCAAACCATAGCCCATTTCATGAACTGTAGTAAGTGTCCTTTAAGTTGCACAATGGAGGACTTGATGGCTGCGACACCTAATGCTCGTGATTTGACAAAATTCTGAGCACACACTATTTGATACGTATGTCATTAAGTACCATTATGTTATGTAAACTGTATGCTTCTGATATGAATAAATAAATAAGTGATTCTTGGATCAAAGCGTGATTCAACATGATTTCGTCAATTGTTTTGCGATTTTGCTTAAAGGTAAAGATTTTCGCAATTTAAGCCAAATGTGTGCAGTTTTGAAAAGAAAATTTTTTTTTCACTTTGTGAAAAATAGCTGCCTCTATTAATAATAATAATAATAATAATAATAATAATAATAATAATAATAATAATAATAATAATAATAATAATAATAATAATAATAATAATAATAATAATTCCTGGAAACAGAAATGGGACAGATTCAGAGGGTTAAAAAGTTCAAATATACTGATGAAATCATACAAGAGAATGGACTAGAGAAAGCTGCTGTAGACAATTGTATCTCAAAAGTGGAGAGAGCTTATAGACTGACTAAAAACATCTACAACAAGAAATGCATCTCTTGAAATGCCAAAATAAGGTGAATTACAAATTGAAGAAGCTGGAGATCCTAGAAAGAAGAATAATACGGAAAATCTTGGGCCCAATTCAGGCTGAAACCGGCGGGAAACTTTGGAACAACAATGAAGTCTACAAAAATGTGGAGAAAATTTCAGAGACCATGAAAAAGAGAAGGTTATTATTTCTCAGACATTTGTACAGAATGGACAAAACCAGACTAACCAGAAAGTTATTTGACTACCTGTGAAACAAGAAGACGACGGGCTGGATTAAGGAAGTTCGTAAAGATCTAGAGAAGACCAACATCCGGGAAGTTTGCATGTTAAACAGGAAAGCATTTCGGACCATGATTAAAAATTTGTAAGGGTTTCAACTCATTCAACTCAAAAAAGATGCGAAGAGCCTGGATGGACGGACGGACGGACGGATGGCACTCACATGAAGGAGTACTGGAGGGAGAGGAAACTTCAGACAAAAAAAAAAAAAAAAAAAATTGTTGTGTGATCCTCAGTGGTCAATTTGCAAATAAAATTTTTTTAAAAATAATAATACAGCGTTCAATGTATAACCTAAACCTAGTCTCAGAAAAGTACTCAGTGGAAATATCCCCTGAGGAAACTAAGATAATGGCTTTCTGTGTCAAGGAACCAGTAAGAAGCAAGATCTGCTTAAATAAGAACATTTTGGAAAGAGTAAATGATTTTAAATACCTCGGCTACAAACTGTCTTTCTTTGAAGAACTGGACATACCCGAGAAAATCTCCAAGTTCAACAGATGTTTGGGAATCAATAATCAAGTTTTTAGACCATCATTAGTTCAAAAACACACCCGTACAAGAATCTACAAAACCTTGGCAAGACCTGTACTTTGCTATGGAAGTGAAGCATGTACCCTGAGGAAATGCGATGAGAGAAGAATAAGTACAGCTGAAATGAAATACATGCGACGAACAGCAGGAGTCACTAAGTGGGAACACAAAAGAAATACAGAAGTGCTGAATGATCTTAAAAGCAGACCTATATTGGATTACATCTATGAATACCAGATAAATTGGCTAGAACACCTAAACAGGATGGACAGAAGCAGGATCCCCAAAGCAGTCATAAACTACTGCCCTGGTGGGAAGAGATCCCTGGAACGCCCCAGGAAAAGATGGCGTGAAAATGCAAATATTTTGTATAGACCGTAACAGTTCTTCTATAGGACTAATACATGAAAGGATGATGATGATGATGATGATGATGATGATGATGAACAATAATGATTTCATACGTGTGTTTGAAAATAGTCTTAGGTGTTATTGATCAAAATGGACTATAAGTTAATTTCCTAATCTTTTAAAAATACCATTCCCAGCTGTGAAAATAAAAAATAAAAAAGAAATTTGTGTGTGTGATTATTTTCTTCCTCTCTTTTTTATAGAAATCTTCCCCTCAAGGATCCAAGCAACATTCCAGATCCGTACGTGAAGCTATATCTCCTGCCGGACCGTTCTAGGGACTCCAAACGCAAGACTGAAGTAAGCACGCTATATATTTCTAATAGTTTTCAAGTTGTTGAGGAACATTGTTTCAAAATGTATTAAATGCATTCGAGGCCAGAACATGCTTTGATGTAGTTTCTCATCAATTGTGATTGCTCTTTAACGCTGTTGAGTTAGATCAGGTCATTTCGTATTCTATCCCATGGAAATTTAGTGCTGACAAACATGATTCAAATCGCATTGTATTATGTGCCCCACAGCGAACAGTTCAAAACTTGTTATGTTCACAGTATGATTATTGCACGTAATACGATTTGAAACAATGCTCCTCGTTTGTTTGAAGCTGTCGAATAACATATTTTTATGTAGTTAGTTGTTAGCATCTGCTTTACAAAATGAAGAGAAAATACTGCCTTTTAAAAGAAAATGCAGTATGAAATGTTCTACCAGGATGAGTAGCTCAGTCTGGTGAAAGGGCTCTAATACATCAGCCTCGTGTTGGTAAATTTAGACCTTCTGTGGGATACATTTCTATCTCCTGAACGTCTCTCTAAATCATAAAAAGTAATTAGGGTACTGTAAAACAAATAACTTAATAATAATAATAATTTATTATTAGTTGTGCATTAGAATATATAATGAGGGAGTGGAACAGGGTCAACTGTCCGACTCGTTGGCTGAACAGTCAGCGTACTGGCCTTCGGTTCAGAGGGTCCCAGGTTCAATTCCCGGCACGGGGGCTGGGTGTATGTGTTGTCTTCATCCTCATCACGACGCGCAGGTCGCCTACGAGCGTCAAATAGAAAGACCTGTACCTGGCGAGCCAAACCCATCCTGGGATATCACGGCAATAAAAGCCATACGACATTTCATTTTTACAGGGTCAACTCAAAAAAAAAACATACAATTTGGAAGCTCCAAACAAAACTTAATCTGTTTAGAATTTTTGCTGATGACCTGATGACCTTAGATTAGTTGAAATGCTGTGGAATGTAAAGCCATGGAATCCAGGAAAAATAAACTTGAACTGGCCTTCCAACTGACAAGATACATAAAACAAGAAAACCCCTTTCATGGGGGTCCAAAATTAAACATTATAAAACGGTAATTAAACTGTCCTACTCGTTGGCTGAATGGTCAGCGTACTAGCCTTTGGTTCAGAGGGTCTCAGGTTCGATTCCCGGCCGGCTTGAGGATTTTAATCGCTTTGATTAATTCTTCTGGCTCTGGGACTAGGTGTATGTGTCCGTCCCAACACACTCCTCATCATATTCAAACAACATACCACATTACCACCCACCACAGAAACTCGTGATAGTGATTACATCCCCCCATATAGGGCTGGCGTCAGGAAGGGCATCCGGCCGTAAAAGAGGGCAAAGTTCGCATGTTTGACGAAGTTTGCACCCGCGACCGCTCAGGTGTAGGGAAAAAGCAGTAGGAAAAGAAAGAAGAAAACAATTATTAAACCAGAGGCATTATATGCAGCAGAAAAAGTAAACATGAATTTCAAAGACCAGATGGAAAGCCAGGAAGGCGGTGCACAGAACACAGTGACATCAAAGCACCATGCCTCTCCAACTCGCGCCAATCACAATCAGTGAAACTTTGCCAGGTGAGCTAGTAAGGTGTGGTGAGAGCATACTGACTAATTGCAAGTTTTCAAGTGTAAAAGTAATTATCTAGATTGTGTTTGTGATTGTGATTGTCATGGAAGCAGAGGTAGGAAGTAAACTACAGGTCTTGCATAAGCAAGCGCGAGAAGTAGTGATCAAAGCGCACCAGTACTTTAAGAACGTTAAGGAACGAGCGAGGGATGAGGCAGAAGATGCTTGGGGCAATGGTGCCACATCGCAGGAACTAACAGCAGCAACGTGCGATGTACAGTACAAAGGATTGTAAGCGAAGCAAAGTCATCCTTTTAATCGACCAGGACTGTAAGTTTACGTTCACCAGAAAAAAATCCTCGCTGCCAGAAATCGGTAACAAATTTAGATGACTTTGACAAAAACTTGTTGCGCCGTACAATTTTTGACATTTACGCCGTTGGGCAATTTCAAACATCATTGAAACTTCTTAAGAAAATGAAAGAAGCAATGGGTTTCAGTGGTAGCAAGTCTTCTCTCCTTTGAGTTTTAAGAAGTATAGGTTTCAAATATAAAAAATATAATGATGGATGTAAGATGTTAATGGAACGCAGTGATATTGCTGCAGCTAGAACAGTATTTCTAAGGACCATTCATGATGTAAGGCAGGAGGGTAACTCAACTATATTTTATTTAGACGAGACTTTCGTACACCAGAATCGCACAAGGAAGGCATGCTGGATAATGAGTGATGGGACTGGAGGACTTAAGGTTCCTGTGGGTAAGGGGGCTCGGCTTATCGTGTCATGTAGGATCAGTGTCCACAGGATTTGTACCGCAATACAAATTCATTTTTCGCTCCAAATCGAAAAACAGTTCCACTGATTATCATTTGGACATGAATTCCACATTGTTTAAAAAATGGTTCCTAGAACAGTTACTTCCTAATATCCCACCGCATTCAGTAGTTGTTATGGACAATGCAAGCATTCATTCGATTCAATTAGATAAAGCACCAAACAATAGCACATGAAAGGCAGACATCGTATCTTGGTTGACTACGAATAAAATTCCTGTCAGAAATTCACAAACCCGAGCAGAACTGTTACAGATTTTGAAAGCACACAAACCCAGGTTTGTAAAGTGGGAATTGGATTCCATCGCCACAGAAATAGGTCATAGGTTTATCAGACTGCCACCCTACCATTGCCAGTACAATCCAACAATCCAAATGAAATGGTATGGGGTCAGGTAAAGGCATACATAGCAGATAAGAACAAGACTTTTAAGATCGCTGATGTTGAGAAGCTCACTCACGAGACCATAGTCAGCATTTCAACAGAGGTGTGGAGTAACTGTGTTGCACACACACAGAGAAATTAGAGGTGGAGGATTTTGCAAGGGAGATTCCAGTGGACAGCATAATGGAACCATTTATCGTCAGTCTTCAAGATTCTGAGTCTGAGTCCCAGGAATCTAACATGACACCGAGAGTGATTGAGAATCTTCCCAAGTGAATGCTTTTCACACATTTTCTTATGAGTATTTTTAATGTGTTATGCTTTGTGTCTGTGGAGTAGCCTATATCTCTCACTTACATGCCTTTACTGTACTGTACTGTACTGCAACCAATTGTGTGATGTGTTTTGTTGTTTTTACTGTTGTAGAATACAATTCTATTGAGGATAGCATGTATTGTTTTGATTTTCAAAGTTCTACTAATTATTAAGGTATTATTACACCCTGGCGTAATGTTGCTTTTTTGTTGTTGTTATTGTTGTTGTTGTTGTTATTGTTGTTATTATTATTGTTGTTGTTATTATTATTATTATTATTATTATTATTATTATTATTATTATTATTATTATTATTCCCACTTGCATGAAGAGTATTACCAGGTTAATAATTATGGTGATTTCTGTACCGAAGAATGCATTGAAACATCAGTAATGGCTAACATTAATCAGTCATTCTCTGCTCGCTATAACTCCGCCTCCGGCCGCCGTAATAGTTTCAACAGCAGAGGAAAATTTTAAGAAAAATCATAGGACCAAAATTTCAGGATAATAAGATAATACACATGACACATCCAAAACAAGAACACTCTACAAGAAAATTGAAAAAAAAACTCAGATTCTACAATACGTGAAAAAGGAGGATTCATTTTTTACAGCCTTCTCAGAATGAACTCTAATAGATTAACCAAACAAATCTTTGACTTCTTGCGTAACCACAAAACAAAACCCAACGGGTTTAAAGAAACTGAGGAAGACCTAATAGAATTAAAAATTACACAAAGTTCACTATTCGATCGAACAGCTAAAGTAATAACTGAAGACAAAAATATAAGGTTCCAAGACAAATCTACATTAGAAGCCAAACCTATTATTTCAGAAGATGAGAGGAAACAAAGATCAGAAAGAATGATGAAATACTGGGCACTAAGAAAAGAACAACACACAGAGAAATGATTGATTCAACATACACCAAAGAAGAAGAAGAAGAAGAAGAAGAAGAAGAAGAAGAAATAATGACTTGTTATCACCTTTATTATTTAATTGTGCATTAGAATATATAATGAGGCAGTAGTACACCTGAAATAACATCACACAAACTGGAAGCTCCAAACTAAATTTTTAAATTCTTAAATTTAAACTGTTTAGGATTTGCTGATGACCTTGCTCTATTGTCCACCATTATTCGGGAAACTAAGCGCTAAATTAAACTCTACTAGAAGTAGTATGAAAAAATGGGTCTTAATATCCTTTGAATAAACTGAAATCATGTTTTCTAATCCCGCACTGGTAATTAAAATAATTGATGGACATGAAATTAAAATTGTTGGTAAATTTAAGTATTTAGGATAAATAATAACTTACAATATCAATGTGAAACCAGCTTGGCATAATAGAATAAATTAATTGAAAAAAAACAAATTATATTGCCAAGAAACATACAACAGAAAAAGCTTACAGATAGCAGCAAAAAAGTCACACAGCCAGAAATAACTTATGCTAGTGAAACCATTTTTAAAACTACTAATAAGCTGAAATAGACAAAATACTTAAAACTGAAAGAATAAAAATTCAAACATGCAAAAATAAACAATATCAAGTGATGGACAATGGAGAATAGCATCAAATAAAACAGTTTATGAGGAAATTGAATGATTAAGGAAAAATTTATCATTCTTTGGACATCTTATCAGAACATCTGACACGAGAATTAGCAGAAGAATAATTGAAAAATTATGGAACAGCAAGACCAAGATTAAGTGGATCACTGAAATTAAAGATGATGCCTTTGCTGGTGTTTACAGTTAACTATGTCTTTTGGTATGGGCTAGAACAATTTTGTTACTTTCATTGATCTGTCGCTGTCTTCTACTTGGCTCTGACAATATGAAAGTGACTGAGGTATGAGCAATGCTAGTAATGCCATTCCTTATGCAACCAGTCCCTGCTATTACATACATACATACATACATACATACATACATACATACATACCGTAGAACCTCAATAATTCGAAATCGGTTAATTCAAAATCCCTCCTAATTCGAAGAAGCTCTCATTCCCGGAAACATGAGATACGGTTATGCATATTATTTAAATTGTTTATTTCAAAATACAGATAATTCGTCATTCAAAGTACAATGTTGGCCCCATTACCGAAATTCAGACTTTTAATTCGAAACTGCCTTTAAATTCTAAAACAATAGTATGTTACAGAGTAATTTAAATTCAAAATTTATCCACGTCATGATAAAACGCGTGTTCCGGAACGTGGAGGCGTAGCCTTCCGCACTTACACCCACTTCGGTGTGTCTACAGTGTGCTTCATAATTGCTAAGTTGAATGAAATCGGAATTCTTTTGTATTCAACATTTTAAGGATCACCGTAATATCATACAGTAGGCAGTGTGCGGAAAAACAGAGTCCGCGAACACTGGTGATACCGACAGCTGAAGAAAAAGCATGGCTCTTATTAACAATTCGTAGGCACCGAACAATATTGTCATTGCCAATGAAACTGCATTGCTTTCTTTTAATGCCCAGCTCAAACTGTCTTATGGTTTTAGAGGAGAAAGTGCCAGCTGAGGAATCGTACAAGGGTGGGGGGTCATTGTACTGTGTACTGTGCAGTGCACACCGAAGTAAGAAACTTTATCCCCTCGTCATAGGAATGTCCAATAAGCCACAATGTTTTAAGGGTGTCGGGCACTTTCTTTGCAAGTACCAGGCATCTAAAAATGCAAACAGTACAGTAATCCAAAAAATAATGCATTTGCACAGGGGAACCAGCTTAATTTATCCTTGTCTTTTTTTCTTTCGTTGTGTGAGGTTATGTTTGTCAGGGATTCATCCAAATGCATTATTTCATTGTAAATGTACCTTGTTGGATACATTTCGGAAATAGTTTTTTCCATGGCATTTGAAAGGTTTAAACTGTGAATCAAAGCGATTGCATGCATTAATGGGTCTTAGAATACTTTTTGTCACAACAAGTGTTTACTTTCTGAAGTACGAGAGAAGTGCCATGCTGGAAATCGTTCAAGGATAGTCGTACAGTACGTTTACATAGGTTTGAGATCGATTTGAGTACACTTACCATATTGAATACAATCCCCATTTACATGTAGGAGGCTATTTGAGTATTGTATTGAATTCGCCGGGCAACATTGACGTATACGAACGATGCAGAATTGTAGTAAAATCGATATCGCCTCTTAGAACGTGTGGTATTCCAAATGTAATTGGTGCAATAGATGGAACGCACATTCCAGTTTTACCCCCAACAGAAGGTTATTGTGATTTTGTTAAATAGGTTATTTTGACAGAATTTTGATGATGATGATGATTTCATCAGAACAAACATGGAGTGTGTGCACAGTCGTTTTCAGTATGATCTCAGTACGATCCACATTTACATGGAACTCAATTCGTACCGAGTGTGATACGATCCCAGGTTTTACTGTATCGATTTTGAGATTCAATCCGAACTGAGTCCCTATTTACATGATGTTTTCAATACAGGAGGTGTACTCAGATCGGGTATTAGTTCAGCCTGTGGGCCATCATATTTGTAATGTTACAAGTAAGTGGAATTAGTGCAATCTTACTTGGAGAGTGTCTCAGAGGAGAGATGTGTTCATTGCGATGTCCAGGAACCCACCATCCTGCCCCAAGAAGCACATTTACTTTCATAACCTAATTAAGATTATTAAACGCCATTTTCATTTCTGAAGTAGCTACTTGTGTTCCTGTTGGCCAGTGTAAAGCGGTACATGATCTCCTTCCCGTTAAGAATGTTGATCATAGTCCGTTACCAACTGCAGCACAATAAAAGCGCAACTCACGAAACTAAGGGCCTAGAGCCGCTTTGCGGCTTCTAACCGTCCAGACCAATGGTCTTGCCCACGGCAAGAATCCTAACCGTCCAGACCAATTGCCTTGTCTAGATCCTACCCTAACCGTATACAAAACTAGGGGCCTAGGGCCGCTTCGCGGCTTCTAATCGTCCAGACTAATGGTCTTGTCTTTGGCAAGAATCCTAACCGTCCAGACCAATCGTCTTGTCCACGGCAAGAATCCTAACCGTATACGATACTAGGGGCCTAGGGCTGCTTCGCGGCTTCTAACCATCCAGACCAAGGGTCTCGTCCACGGCAAGAATCCTAACCGTCCAGACCAATTGTCTTGTCCAGATTCTATCCTAATCCTAACCGTCTGCACGGCAAGAATGGGGAACAATCGAAGCATAGTTCCTAAATACAGAGGTTGGCAGCACTGAGCACTGCTGCAGACCATCCTTTCCGAGAAGGCCGCGAGCGAGTAAATAAACGACAGTCGTTAGGCGTCTGTGTGGAATACTGGCCCATGGGCTGAACTCATGATTCGGGTACTTTCTGTGTAAGTACAAGGCATCTAAAATGCATACAGTACTGTAATCCAATGAATAAAGCACTTGCACATAGGAGCCAACATAGAATTCTCCTCGTCTTTGAATCGTGTTCTTTTTTCTTTCGTTGCGTGAGGTTATGTTTGTCGGTGAGTTATGCAAGTGCATTATTTGAATACTGTAAATGCACCTTCTTGGATACATTTTGGAAATAGTTTTCTTCATGGCATTTGAAAGGTTTAAACTGTGAATCAAGGTTAAATGCATGCAGTAACAAGCCTTAGAATATTTTGCAATGCGGCAAGGGTTGGCACTTCTGAATTACGAATTGGCGGTTAATTCGAAATCACGTAATTCGAAGTCCAATTTTTTTGTCCCAACAAATTTGAATTAACGAGGTTTTACTGTACAGACATTCATTACATACATTATCATTATAGAACATTATGGCTTTCAGCATTCAGTCTGCAAGCCTAAGTGAATTTACTAAACGTTGCCACAATCCTCAATTTGCAACTAGTGCTGTGGCCTCATTTAGTTCTATACCTCTTATCTTTAAATCGTTAGAAACTGAGTCTAACCATTGTCGTCTTGATCTCCCTCTACTTTCTTACCCTCCATAACAGAGTCCGTTATTCTCCTAGGTAACCTATCCTCCTCCACTCCCCTCGCATGACTCCACTACCAAAGCTGGTTAATGCATACAGCTTCATCGAGTTCATTCCTAACTTAGCCTTTATCTCCTCATTCCGAGTACCCTCCTGCCATTGTTCCCAAGTGTTTGTACCAGCAATTATTCCCGTACTTTCATGTCCATTATTTATAACTTCTGAATAAGATATCGTGAGTCCATCCAGCTTTCACTCCCATAAAGCAAAGTTGGTCTGAAAACAGACCGATGTAAAGATAGTTTCGTCTGGGAGCTGACTTCCTTCTTACAAAACACTATTGATCACAACTGTGAGCTCACTGCATTAGCTTTACTACATCTTGATTCAATCTCACTATATTACCATCCTGGGAGAACACACAACCTAAATACTTAAAACTATGTACCTGTTCCAGCTTTGTATCACCAATCTGGCACTCAATTTTGAATTTCTTACTTACTGACATCAGTTTAGTTTTCAAAAGGCTAATTTTCATACCATACTCATTGCACCTATTTTCAAGTTGCAAGATATTAGACTGAATGTTTTCAGCACAATCTGCCATTAAGACCAAGTCATCAGTATAGGCCAGACTGCTTACTACATTTCCACCTGCCTGAATCCCTCCCTGCCACTTTATACCTTTCAGCAGATGACCCATGTAAGCTACAAACAGCAAAGGTGAAAGATTACAGCCTTGTCTAACCCCTGTAAGTACCCTGAATCAAGAACTAATTCTACCATCAATTCTCACTGCAGCCCAATTGTCAACATAAATGCCTTTGATTGACTTTAAGAATCTACCCTTAATTCCATAGTCCTCCACTATGGTGAACATCTTTTCCTTCAGTACCCTGCTATATGCTTTCTCTAGATCTACGAAACATAAACACAACTGTCTATTCCTTTCGTAACATTTTTCAGTTACCTGGTGCATACTGAAAATTGATCCTAACAGCCCCTCGGTGGTCTAAAACCACACTGGTTTTTATCCAACTTCCTCTCAACCACTGATCGCACCCTCACTTCCAAGATGCCAGTGAATACTTTGCCTGGTATACTAATCATAGAGTTGTTGCAATCCTTCCTGTTCCCTTGCTTATAGATAGGTGCAATTACTGCTTTTGTCCAATCTGAAGGTACCTTACCAACACTCCATGCTAATCTTACTACTCTATGAAGCCCTGCCTTCCCACTATACTTCACCATTTCAGGCCTGATTTCATCTATTCATGCTGCTTTATGACAGTGGTGTTTATTTACCATCCTTTCCACTTCCTCAAGCTTAATTTCACCAACATCATTTTCCTCCTTCCCATGAGCTTGGTTGTTAGCGACATCGCCGGGAAGATTCCCTTTTACGTTGAGAAGATTTTCATAATATCCCCTCCACCTGTCTAGCGATTCCCTGGGATCTATTTTGAGTTCCCCTGTATTACTCAAAACACTGTTTATTTCTTTTTTCCCTCCCTTCCTAAGATTCTTCATTAATGTCCAGAAGGTTTCCCTGCTGCTTGGCCTAGCCTTTCCAGGTTATTACCAAAATCTTCCCATGACTTCTTTTTGGATTCAACAACTCTGTTTTGTTCTTTTTCTATCATCTACGTACAGTTCCCTGCCTGCATCAGCCCTTGTTTGGAGCCATTTCTTATAAGCCTTCCTTTTACGTTTAGAAGCTGCTCTCACTTCATCATTCCACCAAGATGTTTGCTTTTTCCCATCTTTTACACACAGTTGTTACTAGGCATTCCCTTGCTCTTTCTACTACAGCATCGTTGTATGCCACCCATTCTCTTTCTGTATCCTGAACCTGCTTACTGTCCACTGTTCGTAACTTCTCACTAATCATATCCATGTACTTCTGTCTAATTTCCTTGTCCTGGAGATAAGAAAGTATTCGTAACTGCTAAACCCATGCTAGCACAGAAGTCCAGCAAATGTTTACCATTCCCATTAGCTTCATATCTTCCCCACATTTACCAATCACCCTTTCGTATCCTTCAGTTCTATTTCCAACTCTCGCATTGAAATTGCCCACTAGCACTATCCTATCCTTGCTGTTGACCCTGACTATGTCACCCAATGCTTCATAAAACTTTTCAACTTCATCCTCATCTGCACCCTTACATAGTAAATACACTGAGACAGTTCTCGTCCTAATTCCTCCAACTGCCAGATCTACCCACATCATTCGCACATTTATGTGCCTAACAGAAACTATGTTGCATGCATGGTATTCCTGATGAACAGCCCAACCCCACACTCTGCCCTTCCCATTTTAACACCAGTCAAGTACATCCTACTATGAATGGTGTGAAAATGTTGCTTATAGGGTCTGTTGGTGCATTCATTTCTGTGGGCTTGGCAGACTGTGTAATAGCAACGTCTGGCTCGGTGAGGAAAGCAGCGGGAAACTATCTCACTCCTCACTGGTACACCTCCTCAGGTATGCCTAGGCCATCTATGACAGCTAATGGTGGAGCTGCTAAGGATGCAACCAGCCTTAGGGATGAGGACTGAACATACACACATGAAAGAACTTCAAATCTTAAGAACAAAACACACAAAATAAGATACTTCAAGATACACACATCAGACCAAGATCAGTGTAAGGTCTAATGGAAGGGTGTTTTTATTTGAAAAAAGGAAGGCAGGATCCCTCAGAATGGAGAAATATTGGGCTGATATAAGAGCTGTTTTCGCTTTATGTTCACACTAACAAAGGCGAAATATGAGGTGAAAATTTGAAGTGTACAGGCATTTGCATAATTATATCTATACTAGAAGGTAGACCATGAATAACACTCTGCTCTTACTATTATCAGCATGGAAGGTAGTCATGTTATCAATTCAGTTAGTGTGTCTGATTTCCTTTTTGTACCAAAAGATACCATTATCTTTCATTAATGATTGGTATTGTCACGTAGGGATAAGCTTTATAAGCACGTGCGCTTATTATTATTATTATTATTATTGTTATTATTATTATTATTATTATTATTATTATTATTATTATTATTGGTATTATAAATTTACTCATTCAGGACAAATATTTTAAGTTTCCTATGGGAATCAACATCTATATCATCTAATGGCCAGGCAAGCGTCAATTTTTGGAAATGAGACATAGCTCTCATAGTGCATTGGCACTGCTGGTGGCTTCAAGTAGCCTATGCAGTGGCCTCCACGATATGCTCTAGCCTTGCGTCTTGTGAGGTGTGCTAAGTCCCAACTGACAAGCCCAACTTAGCACATGAGGGCGAAACGCAGGCAACCAAGAATGAGTTAGCTGGAAAATTTATAATGTCCAATAACGGACCATTATATTGGTATTAGTGCCGACTTTTGTCGACAGTTTTTGTGTGATAGACTGGTTTTTTATAGAATATGTACATAAAATTTTATAATTACAGTAGAACCTTGATGCATCATTCCCGGAACTGTTGTTTTCCCGTATTCATCTTTCAATTTATTTGGTCCCAAAAATGTTCCACATAAACCATTGTTAAATTTCCCCACATGTATTGTTCCTTGAACTATCATTTTCTCGCATCGATCATCAAAAATTATTAGTCCTCGGCCACAATTTTCCCTCATTGATCGATCGTACGTAAGAAAAATATACGCAAAAGTTTTCTGAATTTAGAGGGACTGCTCAATACTCTTAGCATATAATAGCGGCAACCTGTTAGGCGAGAATGTACGAGCGATTCTTGAACAAGGATCTTGTAAGTTGGAATGCTGTGTGCAGGTTATTCACGCACAACCTCACTATAAGCCTCATGGTGCCAACGCTTCTCCTCGACCCACTGACCAACCCCTACAATTACAAGAATTAAAATGTATACAGTATAAAACTCAAATTTGCCACCATTTTCTGTGTTGGTATAGGCTGGCTGAGAAAATCGCGCAGTGCACCAGATACGATTTAATTAGTCACAGGGAGATTAATCGCGTCGTACCTTGTGGAGTGTGTGGGATGCTAGAGGCCTGTTGACCGCTTTGTTGCCCTCTGCCTAATATAAGGCTGCTGTGACATCATTCGAGACGAGCTGCGCTGTGTTGATCTAACCTATTGTTTGCGAAGGGTCTACGGAATCTTTTCCTAAATACAGGTTATCGCTGTAATATCCACGTATATCCTTACTTTGCAATAAGAGAACTGAACTTGAAGGTTTTCAGTTATTATGAAATGTATGTTGGGTATTCAGCCCGAAGGCTGGTTTGATCCTCTGCAGCTCCACCAACACCTGTCATAAATAGCCTAGGCATCACTGAAGAGGCGTACTAGGGAAATGAGGAGTGAGGTAGTTTCCCATTGCTTTCCTCACCGAGCCAGCCATTGCTATTACATATCAGTCTGCCAAGCCCACTGAAATGCATGCACCAACCGACCCTGTGAGCGATATTTTCACACCATTCACAACAGGGACTGGCTGTATAAGCAATGGTATTACTAGCATCACTCATACCTCAGTCACGTTCATATTGTCAAAGTCAAGGATGAGACTGAGACAGGTCAATGAAAGTAACAAATTTGATGTAGCCCATACCAGAAGACATAGTGCACTGTAAACACTACATCTCTCCAGCAAAGGCGCTATTATGAAATATGTGAAGACAATTGAAACGAAACGGCGTAAAAGTCACGCTTTTTATTTTCATCCTCTAGACCTATATCATGTTGCAATATTTTGATACCGTTATGTCTACAGTATGCGAACCTTTTCGTGATGCTTGGTGTTATGGGGGGTGAGGAGTAAGGAGGGAGCTCTCCCGGTTCCTGTTATATTGCCAACTGTATGGAAATGAAATCTGAATTGAATTCATAATATGATCAATCGATGTGAATTTTCTAAACCTTTATTGTCTTAAGCCAACAACTGTGTCACACACACATTATATAACATCTCGATGCAAATCTTGTTCCTGGCATGAATTCTATAGTTTGGCTTTCCTGTGTAAACAACAACAGTACTAGTATGTAAAGTGTACACCAGGTGTCTCATGGCGACGCATAAGTGTTTCAAATGGTGCCAGAACGACTCTCGAAGATAACCAAGGTGTACCACTTCAGCACTAGGGGGCCCAGGTATCACGAAAAGGTTCGCGTACTTCTTTTGTAGTATGAGCTAAATGGTTAGTGCGTGTTGGCCTTTGGTTTAAGGGGTCTCGATCGGGTCGAGGATTTTAACTTTCCTTGGTTAATTCCAGCGGTTTGGGGTTGGGGGTTGTTTGTTTGCCAAGTTAAACATTAGAATTCATCTTAGGTAGGGCTGCATTTTCATCTGCGCGTAGATCGCCCATGACGCGAAAACTCAAAAGACTGCACCTGGCTCCGGAAGCCACACACCATTATTGTTGTTTTTATAATAATAATAATAATAATAATAATAATAATATATTTACATAATGAAAAATGTCCAAATACAATACCCGTATTTTATTATTTTGCTTTCTCCGTATATTTTACGTTGCCTGCATTTATTGTTTTTCCACATCTGTCGTCATTTTCCCCCTCCTCCCTTAAAAACAAATCATCATTGTTTTAGTGTATATAGCAAAAAAATTGATGGAATTGTGTTTATTTTTCTGCGAGCCTAAATCGTGCTCTCCGAGGCAAATGACTCCATTTTAAGTAGTGTGGCCACATTGTGTTACTGTACTGGAAGATCCTTTATGTTGAACATGCATTAAAATAATGTTCTTGTTCCTAGAACTAAGTGTGTACTAGACATGGTGTTTTGCGCCAGGGAAACTGTATTATTTCATTGGGGTATAAACCCTGCAGAGGTATTATTCTCGGTTGTGAAAACATTGCTTTGTTCGCAGGTCATAAAGGACAACTGCAACCCAGTGTACGATGAGAGGTTTGAGTATGTAATATCCCAGGCTGAACTGAACACTAGCCAACTGGAGGTATCTGTGGTCACCAAGAAGAGCTGGCTGTCTTCTCAGAGCCCCATCATGGGACAGGTCTGTATTACTGCTGTTCGCTTGTAATTTATCGAGACTAGGTGCGGGAAGACGTGGTTGTCACCAGGAGCTGGGGTAGATGGCCTAGGCTAGGAATTTATGGGGAATTCCAATGGCTTATCTTGTTTCTCAGTAATAGTTGAACTTGATTAATTCAAATGTTTTTTAATTTGAAATTGTGAATAATTTGACACCGAGGTGTCAAATTTATTCGTCTTCTCTCTCCTAACGTTTTTGGAGCTGGGTTAATCCCCGTGGAAATTGGTAACAAATTATCTCTGTCTGGTGGAATTACCTTCTTTTCGGTTTGGTACTGTTTGAGAATTTATTTACTAAATATATGCATTGATCTGCGCTCTCGCGGTGATTCCTTGAAACTGCGGGAAGAAATGAACCTTGTATGAGGCGCTCTCTACCTGAGCTTTCGTCCTACGATGCTCCGCCCACTAACCAATGAGAGCTCGCTTCCAGAAGAAAAGGCTAATCTCCGATTATTGAGGATGAGTCTGGCGTGAGTTGTGAACTGAGATGGACGCACGGTTCTTGCCTGTCTGGTGGGAGCGCATTCTGCCTCTTGTTATGGATGTGACTTGAAGAAAAATGTAAAAAGGGCCTCTCCCTTGGCCCTTCTTATGATCTTGGGTCTTTAATCAACGCGGGAGCTGCTCTAGTTGGTATTTTTAGTTTAATCATTGCATCGCTTCATCATCCTGAATGTAAGTTTTTTAAAAATGGTGTCTTGACGCCTTCCTAATTCAGTAAAGATTTTCTGCAATTCTACGAATCTAATTCTCTTCAGCTTCAATTAATTTCAGTACCCGTCGTGTAGTAATGGTGGACTCTTAATTGAATGGAAGATCTCGGCCTTTTAAAAGAAATTTGGATTTTATTATTATTTTGAAAGAAATCATTGAAACCTTTATTCGGGTGATATGTGTAAAATAATTTAAGAAGTAATCTAATTTGAATACCTTACGCTCATGTGGTAAAGCGTGGGTAAAGCTTGTAAAGTATCAATTTAGCTACCTTATCAAAACATGCTAAGCGAGTCTATTTATCCAGTTGAGTTCTAACCAAGTGGACAGTTATTATTTTATTATGCTGTGTTTCAGTTAGTTTTTTGGTTTGTGTTCCTTGTTCTTTGTTTTTCCTTTCGTTCCCTTGATTCTGATAAGACTAGTATACGTGGTCACCCGTTACCATGCTTGATACATGGCGTTTGTTGGTTACCATGCCAACGGTTTTGGTATTGATGTGATTATGCTTTATTCTGATTGATTTCTCTTCTCTTGGGTGACCTTATGCTCGGGTTTAAGCGATTTAATTTTTAATTTCGGTTATCCTTTTGTTTCTTCGGGGTACCTTGTGTCGTGTTAATTTTTCTCCACTTCCTGTTTTATTCCCTTGGTGAGAGCTCGGTGGATTAGGAAGACTTTAAAATGGATTCAGTGTGATCTGATACTAGTGTCAAACTAACTTTTGCTGGTATGATGAGGCCTCACTTATTTAATAATTTAGTGTTTTCATTTATTTTCTGCGGTTGATCACCCTAAGTTTTAAAATATATTTATTTGATATCTTAAATCAAATTAATGTATACATTTTTAATTTCTCCTGCGTTGAGTATTTCCTTCTTTAACCTTCTAAAAGATTAACTCACTAAATAAATCTTTTGTTTTAAATTCTCCTATAAATGTGTTGTTCTTCTTAAATTAACTAGTTGGTACCAGGTACAGTTTTCTTTCTCCTAGTTCCGGGTGGGTTTTCTTGGCCTTATTTTTGGTAAGTATGTTGTTCTTGTTTAGTTTTGTGTTGATGATATTACTCTGGGTTCGCTTCCACCTTGTTCTCTTTATTCACTTATTGTGTTCCAGTTAATTTTTCCTTACTTTCTTGTTAATTTACTGCCGTGAACATAGAGTGTTGTGTATGACCTACCTCACGGGACAAATTCAAACTTTTCCCTTGATATTTCTATACATTGCAATGTTAAAAAACCTTCTGTAATTTGATTACTGTGAAGTAATACCCAATCAGTTTGAGTAACAAAATTATGAAATTCAGCCCATGGGCTGATTGTTGGACACACTGGTGGAAGTGCTCTTTCTCTTATCATAGTTACTGTTTGTTAACACTTTAATGGAGACATCAGTCCGTGAGACCAAAAGTAAATTTGATATTTCTACAGTGGTTAACCTATTTGGTCAAGGCTGCTCTCCCGCACAGTACCTTCGCTCCTCCAAGTGCTCTGCTTTGTCTAGTTGGGGTGAATTGTTCAGCAGCAATGCACAGATAGATAAAAACATCCTGGTCTTGCGTACCGGATATCTCTAGTAAAGTGCAGTTAGTGTTCATTATATCAACAGTTTATTATAGTGTTGGACATGGATTGATTACATTATAAATATATAAACTAATACATTAAGATAGATATACATACAGCATTTGATATAACCACACTCTATTCATTGATGTTCTACATCTTCTAGAAGGACTACATTTTCACGTGAAAATCAAACATAACCTTCAAATACTCTAAATAAACTCTTCTCACAGCAGCTTCAACCAGCACACTAACGTCTGTTTGCAGTGGTTATATCAGATAATATTTTAGACCAATCAACTTACTGAGGATAACATCATAACATTCGCCTTTTCTCTTAACCAATTTTTTAAATGTTGGAACGCAAAATATTAACAAATTCACCCTCAAGTTTACATTGGCAACTGCCGCAGCGAATATATGCTGACTTTTATAATGAAGAGGATCCACTTCAGTACCAGACATGTGCCGTTTTTAGAACTTTATATCGATACAAATTATCTTTTAGACAAGATTTTAAATTAGTTTACAATAATTTTAGCAGGTGTTGTATGTCCCAATATCATATTTTATAACCACTATTTTATAAAGTTAATATCATAACAAATCAAAGTTCAATTTTTACAAATTATAAATGTCATTGTCCTTTTAACAATGTTTGTTTTAAGATTAAATTAATATGGCTGATGATGCCTAATAAGAAGGGCAAAACATGTCCCCATAATATTCAGATTTTCTATGTCTAATTAACCACATAATGTGGTACTGATTGTATTGAATAGGTTGAACAATAAATGTACTCCTTTTGTAAACTAAGTTAGATCGCTATTTTCAATACGGACCAAAAATGAGAGTGATGACTTGTAATTTACAAAGTGGTCGAGGTCATCCAGAACAGATGAAAATAAATTTCAGTGAAATGGACATAGATGATGCGGAAAGGGTGGGTAAAGCGAAAGAGCGTAGACCAATCAGAGTGAAGTTACTATCATTCTTAATGGTTGACATAGTGATAAGGAACACAAGCAATTTACAAGGACAAAAAATTTAGGTAAAGAGAGATATGGGCAGAGAAGGGAGTGAGAATCGGAAAACTTCAAAGAGGCATATAGGGAGGGCCAGACACCAAGGGTTGAAGGCCCACATAAAGGGACAACAGCTAGTGGTTTCAAATGGAAGATGGTTTGAGTATGGCCAGTGTCAAAACCGCAAGCAATGGACAAAAATTCAAAGATGGAGGAGGACTTGATGACAAGGCAAGATGAAAGGAAGGATGCAGCGTGAGTGGTAGAACCAACTGAGGTAAGAAATGAGCTCAACCCAGGGGGAAGTGGACAGTGCAGTGCAGGACTGGAAACGAAGAGTCAGACGGTGATGGTTGAGGGAGAGTCTCAAGAAACTTCAAATGAAGAGTGCAGTGGACAAGTGAACAACAAAGGTGGGGGTGCAAGGGGCGAGTCGAAAGGGAGAGAAATTATGAACAAAGGGAGAAGTACAAGTCTAAAAGACTTGTGAGGTAAGAGGAATAAAGGTACGGCAGAAAAAGAGGGAAGAGAGCGATTAAATATGTTAAGAAAAGAAGGAATGGAGTTAGAAGGTGAGAGGGCTATGGTAACGAGAAGGAAAAATAAGGGAGGAAATGTGGAAGGGGAGGTTAAGTTATTAGCAAAATTGGAAGATAGGGTTTGTCAATATTGAGGGACTGTTAGGCAAATTAGGTAATGAAAAGGTTAACCCTTTCAGACCTGAAAGAAATTTGGCAGTATGAACTTTTGTTTGTACATCAAAAGCTGACTAAAATGCTCTTAAATACATATATTTTTAGTTTGTTCTACAAAATAAAAATTAACATCATGAAATAAGCACCCACACAATTGTGTGTGTCAGGGCTTAATTCACTACTTACAAAAAAAGGAAAATTACCTCAGTGCATGTGAATATACATATGTGCATGTTCAAATGTCCTTTATTACAGTGTGGAATGATTTTAAAGAATTGAAATCTTATACATTATATTTCTCACGTCAAGTACGAGTTCTGCTTTCATAGTCCTTTTCGTGGCAGCACCAAGCACTCCCGCATGCATTGCCTGCAGGGAAACCTAGCCCGCACAATTGTGCATATCAGCATTCAAAACCTCATGGTATTACGTACGATGATGTAAGTTCACAATTTATGTTACACACAAGTTACACACTTCATTGATTACATTCTGATATTCAGTAAAGCTTCTAGATTAATATGAATGCAATAAATAAATACTTACTTTAGGCATTACTGCTTCCTGCCATCTTGCCGATGAACTGTGTTTTTAAACTCTTCTTCCTGCCCACTGGTGGTCAAGCGCTAAATAAAAACAACTGAAATACGCGCTACGTGCCCTGCACAAGCACTGCAGTTCAGTCTAGCACCAAGAAAACATCAAATAAGCTCGGACATGAATAAAATATGAACCCACACAATTGTACGTACAGTCTGAAAGGGTTAAGTAAGTAGTGGAAAGCTTTGATACTGTGGTACTCTTAGAGACATGGCTTGAAATAGGGAAGGGGATAACATGTGGGGGTTCATGGTTAAACATAAATCCAAAAGAAAGGAAATGCCAGGGGGGGGGGGGGGGGTAGTGGTGCTAATAAGAGAAGAGATTAGTGATCTAATAGAGGATATTGAAAATGAGATGGAAGAAGTAATCTGGATTAGGTTCAGTATGGAGAGGGTAAAGAATGCAAGTTCAGCTTTTGCATACTGCCACCCCAAGAGCTCATTATACGCAAATGATAAATGTGAGTATCTGAAAACTTTGAAGAGGAATCTAGGGGTGATAAATGAGAAACTAGTATAAGAGGGAAGTTTGAAGAAGACGGAATGTTGCTATTTGGGGACTGGAATGCGAGGATAGGGGTGCAGAGTCCAATGTACAATAAAGAAGACAGGAGGGTAATGAGGTAAAGTAGAAGTGAAGATACAGTCAGTAATAGTTATGGCAATAAACTTTTAGTGATAGATAGATAGATAGATAGATAGATAGATAGATAGATAGATATGGTTTATTTTAACTGGCAAAGTTAGGTACTTCCTTCCAATTCCTAGGCCTTTCCTATCCCATCGTCGCCGTAAGACATATCTGTGTCGGTGCGACGTAAAGCAAAAAAAAAGAGTAATGAGCTTAGAAGACATGTTAGAGGAAATCAAAAGGATGGAGTTAGGAGACTGGGTACAATCGCATCACTTTCCGGTCTGGGTGTTGGTAGAAAGAAGTGTGGGGATGTATAAGAGGAGAGTTAAAGGGAGGTAAAGAGTTGGGAAGAAGGTACGTCAAATATAAATGGTCGGAGAAAGCAAGTAGGGAATTAGATGCCAGAATAAAAGACGAGTTACATTGAGTAAGGTATGGTTGGGAGGTAGCATTGGAGGAAAACAACATCGATAGGGCATTGGAATTAATTATGTACCCAATTAAAAGGGTAGTTCAAATAGACAGAGGCAGGAGAAACAGAAAGAGAGAGGAGGAAGGGTGCTACAGTAAGGATTGTGAGGGATTATGAAAAAGAGTTATGAGGACGCTAAAAGAGTATAGAAAAAGTGGTGGGAGTGCAGAAAGAGTAGTTTTTTGTGATTTAAGGTAACGATACAAAAGGGAAATTATGGAGAGGAAGAAATTATGGGTGAAAGAACAAATGGAAGCTATAAATAAGGAGTGTAGGATGAACCAAATTGAGGAAGTATGGGAGAGAATAGAAAAATTAACGAGGGTGGGAAGAGATTTGAGAAACAAAGTATCGAGTACAATCAGTGGGTGAACTATTTCACAAATTACTTGGAGGGGAGGAGAAATGGTATAGGGGAGGGGGGAAAATGTTGTATGGAGAGATACAGAGATATCAAAATTTGAACTGGACAAAGGAATTTAAAAAATAATAGTACTGGAAGTGATAAGCAAAATTAGAGACAAGTCAGCTGGGGGCTGTAACGGTATTAACAATAGGTTTAGGAAAGAAATAAGTAAATTTGGACAGATGATAGAAGGCATAGTTATTTAATAGGATCTTTGACGGTGGTAAATACCTGAAGTAATGGGAGACAGGGATAATATGCCCAATCTACAAGAAAAAAGGGAATAAAAACATCCTGAGTAATTACAGAGGAATAATTTTATTAGACTCACTAAGTAAGATTACACAGGAGTTTTAGCAAACAGATTAAGGAACTTGACAGAAGAAAATTTGGTAATGTCAGTTTTCCAGGGAAGTTTTAGGAAGGGAAAAAGGATGTCAGACAATATAATGATAGTGAAGATGATTTAGAAAAATACAAGAGTATGGAAAGAGGTAAAGTCTATATGGACGTAATAGATTTTGGAGAAAGCATTCAACACGGTAAGCAGAAGAGCGTTGGTAGAAAAATTGGGCAGGTCGGGGGTTTCTGGGAAGATGATCCGTGCAGTGGAGGCAAAATATAAGGTGGTCAGGTGCTGTGTTAAACTGGAGGAAAATACATTAAGTAGTCGGATAGATTGCAAGATGGGTTTATAACAGGGTTGCAAATTATCTCCGATATTGTTTATTTTATTATTAACAACATTTTGGATGGACACAGGGGAAATAACTGGGCAGTGCCTGTTCTAAATGAGATAGAGATTCCAGGATTGATCTTTGCAGACAACGTGATTTTGTTGACTTTAACTGGGGGGTAGGATGCAGCGAAGTCTAAATGCGGTGTTGGAATATGTGCCCTGAAAATTAACAGGAATAAATCCAAGATAATAGTAATGCAGAAACATAAAGAGAGGAAAAATGAAATGAAATGAAATGAAATGAAATGAAATGAAATGAAATGAAATGAAATGGGTGGTCCAGAGCGAGAATTTAGAATACCTAGGAGTGTTTTTAAACAGAAGAGGGAGATGGGATGACCAAATAATGAGAGCAAAGTGGAAGGGGATGGCAGCCCTAGCAGTAGTCAAAATTTTAGTGGCAAAATTCCTGGTAATAAGTTACAAAACTTTGAGGTTAGTTATAAGGTCAGTAGTTAAGTAATGTATAGGGCTGAAGTATGGATTCTGGAGGAAAACAGGGTTATACTAGGACAAATCATGAGTAAATTTGGTAAAGCGGTAATGAGATTGCCACAGTGTACAGTGAATGCTGGGGTGGTATTAGTGTGCGGGGAAGAAATAGAGGTGGAATGTGTTAAGAGTAATCAAATATTGGATGTGTTTGAAAAGAGGTGAGGGAGGGGAAGTGCTACAGGCTGTGTATGAACAACAAAAGAAAAGCATGTATGAGGGGTGCTGGCTAGCAAGAATTAAACTATGTGGAGAGGGTGGGGATGGGGTACATGTGGGAAGAGGTCTGCAATGAGAGGGATACTAGGGGTCAGAGAGTGCTTATAAGGAGGATTAGAGATATTCAAAGACAGAGGCTGTTAGAAGAAAGTAGTAATATAGTAATAAGGGATCTCTTAGTGTTTTTAATAAGGTAATGCAAGTGACAGTGTTAAATATTCAGAATGTAGATAGATTGAAGAGAGGAGGCTTACTGTGGTGACTTATGGGTTTATATAAGAATAAGGGATGGATTAAGGGTAAGGATAAGTCCCTATCTATATTATGTGGGAAAATGAGTAACGACCTACACTTCATAGGTAGATGCAAAGATACAATATTGGTAGGGGGTTAACTTTTGAGTAACAGCAAGCGAGATTTATTAGAAAAAGGGGATGAAAAAAATTCTTAGGGTGGGTGATTCAAGAATGGGAAAGGGGAGGGGACTTGAATAAGTACTTATGTGCAATCAAAATATTATGTGAAAAAAACGTTAAAAGAATTAAGTACATAAATTTATAAGGATGTTCTAATAGCTAAGTTTCGGTGGTGTGGACTCATTTGTGGACATGAATTTTAAAAAACGACTTGCAAGTGGTTATTTGGTATATAGAACAGTGTAATAAGGTATGTGTAGACAGCAAGTTGAGAAGTAAGGAGAAGGAGAACACACACTCAGCAACAGTAGAACAGCTATGGCTGAGTCAGCTGACATAGTAGAGTAGGTCAGGTACGAAGTGTTCATAGTATGGAAGTAATAGCTGGCTAGCTGACTCGGCCAGGCTGGAATGGATAGCGACTTTGGCCCCCTTGGGGATCGTATGTAATCAATTATATTAGTGTGGAACCACACGACCCTGGGGGCTAACTCAAGATGGAAAGAGACTGATGGAATGCAAGACTTTCCTGTAGTGATGGGCTATCTCTCGTAGACGAGTATGATTGTCTTCCT
This sequence comes from Anabrus simplex, assembly GCF_040414725.1. Classification (NCBI taxonomy): domain Eukaryota; kingdom Metazoa; phylum Arthropoda; class Insecta; order Orthoptera; family Tettigoniidae; genus Anabrus; species Anabrus simplex. The sequence continues at coordinate 732,784,178 of NC_090265.1, forward strand.
GAAGAACTTAGTTTTTGTGAGATCTTAAGTGACTAGAGGCCAATCCTAGAACGGCAGATTTTTCAGTGTTTTTGGCATTTGTTCTATTAGGTACTGGCTGTGTAGTTTTGTTTTTCTTTATGAGCTTACATTGTTTTCTTGCATTGCACTTGTCAATTTCTGTTTTCCGCCTTTCTTGCTCGAAGAGCTGAGTTCCTTCCCAGACATTACGACGCTAGACTGTGCGGTTACGTGCAGTAGCTTACCAGTTGTTAGTTTTTATTTGACACTTTTTCATGTTGGTTTTTAGCGCATCTTTGTAACACTTTTGTGGTCTTCCAAGTTTTCTATGACCATCCTTTAGCTGGGAGTACATAATTTGTTTTAGGAGACGGAATTCAGGGATGTGAACGATGTGGCCTGTCCAGCGAAGTTGGTGCTTGATAATCATGGTCTCAAGGCTAGTGGAGTTAGCTTCTTCTTTCCTGTAGTAGTCAGAGTAGATGTAAATTAGTAATTATGTGTAGTAATAGGTTGTAGGGAGAAATGGGAGGGTGGATGACAGGACATAACCAGAAGAGGACAGGGTAGGGCGGTCCTATCCCAAATGTATGTGGTAGAGTGTCTGTAAGTGTTAATTAGAGGGTAGGACGTGGGTTGACAATGCAGCAGTGAAAGAATGGTCGAGACATATGTCAAGAAAGGAGGATGCGGGGCACATGAGGAGCTGGATTTACGCCCACATGTGGCCTGCCGCAAAAAGAATGGTGTGGAATTAGCATTGTCAGCTGCTAGGGTATGTGGGGTCTTCTTTTTGGGCCGCATGTGGCAGGGCCGGGCGTGTCATCCCTGGGAGGGCAGCTCCTTTTCTCACGGGGGTGGGGGGGAGATGACACGGCCAGGCAGTAGTTGTAGGGGTGGCGCCTTGCATGTGGACTGGTTTTCTGCCCATGTGGGGGTCAAAAAATTTAGGATTATAGGGTTAAGTTAAATGCGGGGGTGGTCCTTACATGTGGTCTGGTTATCCGCCCGTGTAAGAGGCTGCATAGTAGATTTAGGTTGTTTTTTTTCCAATGAAGGCGGCGTCTCACATGTGGTCTGGTTTACCGCCCGTGTGAGGGGCTACATAGTAGGAATAGTAGGTCAATGTTTTAAATGTAGGGGTGGCGACAAGCATATGAGACTGGCTATCCGCTCGTGTGAGAGACCACACAGCAGTGTTTGGGTGATTTTATTCTGTTTATTCTGTTTATAATTGTTTTGTGTTGTTGGTATTAGTGGTTCATTCTGTTTTTTAGAAATTGGTATTGGGAACATGTATTTGGGCAAAAAGCCTGTAATGTTCATTCAATTACTCAATCAATTAGTAGTGTAGTTATTTTATTTGCAACGCCCAGGGACACAGACAACACTCAATACAGTGAAATGACGAAATCAACATCAAAGCACAAAATTACTTATCTTGGGGCAGTAGCATACGTACATAAAATGTGGAAGGGACCAGAAATATTAAGGAATAAAGAGGACAGGATCTTAAATTAACACTTGAGGGGTTGCCTGATTAACATGACTAATAAAATTAAAAATTAAAATTAAATAATGAAACCAAATTAGAATTGGAGTGAAATATTTGCTTAATGAATAAAGATTAAAATTTCATGAATATTTACAATTCAAAACTAGGCACCTTTTTAATTAAGAAAATCAATGAAAATAAAACATTTGAGAAACAGATAATAATTAATAAATTACTAAATAATATTAAATTTAACCATTTGTTTAAAAACTAAGAACACTGAAAAGCTGATACCTTCATAGATTATTACAATGAATTTAAATATTAGGAAAATTTAAAAAAACTGATATCTTCAAATAAATTAATAACTAATATTAAATTAATACCTTGAAAAATTAGAATACTGGCCAGTAACCAACTGTTAATCTAGTTAAATTGAAATTTGTTTCAGTTCATTCTTACGTGAATGTATAAGCAATTACGGAAACACGGACATACACAAACTCGAAATGTGACTGGATCACCAGTTAAAATTACTCAAATAGGTAATTGAATGTCAATTAATAAATAGTAGAAAGTATTCCCAAACCAGGTACAAATTTGCAAAGGGAAGAACAATATTAATGTCCCACAATTAAACACAGAACGACACACACAAACAGAAGCCTGCAGCTACCCAAGCCAAGCTATCATCAGTTAATAGTAGCCAAGACCCCCCAAAAATTAAAGCATACACACCAGATAAGGGATATGATGCAACAAAACAATAAAGGATAAGAAAACCAAATGTGGAGAAGAATAGGACAGGTGAACATGAACGAAATGAGAAACAAATGTCAGTTCCCTACAACTGCATTGTTTCAGAAGATTAATAATAATAATAATAATAATAATAATAATAATAATAATAATTCCTTTAAATGATAGTATAGAATTTGATTTACATTTCATTTAACAGTGGGCCAAAATCATCAATAATTTTACATCAAGGAGGCTTTGGACATGGCATAATGTGCGTATGAGGTATATAATTTACATCCGACCCAAGAAAGCAGAAAAGAACGAACCCATCATGACAAATTAACAAATACAGGGCATTTCACAATAAATAACGGCACAACAGGACCTCGCATAATAAGAACAAGGAAAGATAGAATGAAATACATCAACCAAATTTTAATAAAAATAATAATAATCCAAAAAATAAGGAGCCGAAAATTAAACACGGACGATAATCTCAATTAAATAAAACGGGCAGCATGACATTAACCCTCGTACACCCATATACCGGTTTTCCAAATTACCCCCTGGTACTATTACACCATAAAATCTTGTTACGAAATTTTGTACCGAAGAGAAAGTTGTTCTGTAAATCGTTGCTTCAGTCGTTGATTCAATCGTTGATTCAATTTACTACAACATCTTTCGATAATCCGCGGCCATAGGAGAGCTGCCAAAAAGTTTTTAAAGAATATTTACTGGCATAGGGGTGGTTCAGTGTCCAAATAGGTGTAATCCAATGGTTTACGTCCTTAGATCATGTTTGAAGTCGTTCACATACTAGCAATGCAGTGCTCACTTGTCTTATTAGACCACCAAAGAAAATTTAAAATGAAAAATGAAAAAAAAAATGAAAAACTGAATGATATTAATAATATTAAGGCATAGCCTTAGTTTATGGGAGATAGTAGGTTCGAATCCCACTATCGGCAGCCCTGAAAATGGTTTTCCGTGGTTTCCCATTTTCACACCAGGCAAATGCTGGGGCTGTACCTTAATTAAGGCCACGGCCGCTTCCTTCCAACTCCTAGGCCTTTCCTAACCTATCGTCGCCATAAGACCTATCTGTGTCGGTGCGACATAAAGCCCATAGCAAAAAAAAAAAGTTTATGGGCACACTACCCCGGAGTATCAGACTCCATTTCCCAGTCACACCAATATGTCTTCCAGCACAAACGCAAGGTGACGTCCATCATGGAGCCCAGCTGCAGGACAAGTCAGCAGCTAGCCGGAAGCTCACAGTTCAGAAAAACAGTTATGCGCATGTGCACAGTATTGTTCCGCTTATCGAACAAATGGGAAGATAGTAGTTCGACGCAATAATGGCAGATAACGGTTTTAAATATATAGACATTTTCGATCACGCTAAGCAACAGCATTTCCAAATAATGGACAATTAGGGAGGGGAAACAAAACCCCAGAACATGAGCAAATATGCCCAAATAAATACCTTTTTAGCCATATTCATGTCACATTATTAGTTAGTACATTGCTTACTTTGTCATGTGATCCTTGTGTAATATTCCTGTTAGCTTGTAGGAGTAAACCAAAAACAAATTCCACTAAGGATTTAGTTTTAAATATAAATATATTTTTGTTGTTTCATTTGACGTATTGTAATTAGGATGTGTCTAAACAGGGTGTAGTTATTTTATTAGAAATGATCGTGCTTATTTTATTACTGCAAAATATTTGTTTATTAGGTGGAAGACTCTCTAGGATTCTGTTGTTGTAATTAGGATAGGTTTAATTGCAGTTTAGAATTGTAGTGTAACTATTCTAATTAGATTGTACCTGGCTTTCTTTTTTCCCACTGTCGGCAGCCCTGAAGATAGTTTTTCATGGTTTCCCATTTTCACACCAGGCAAATTAATTAAGGCCTCCCATTAGTAGGCCTTTCCTATCCCATTGTCGCCATAAGACCTATCTGTGTCGGTGTGAGGTAAAGCAAATAGCAAGAAAAAAAATTTTTAAAATTTTTATGTTATTAACTATGTTTTATTATTGACTCTGTTTTAGTCTTTGTGTATTTTAATGTGTTGCTTTAACTTTGAATTTCAATTATATATATGAGATTACTTCAAACTCAATGCCTTATCCTATTCAATCTATTTTTATATCATTTTATAGGGAAATACGGCATTGCGAGTTAATCCCCTGATTATTTTAAATTCATATTCTTCACAATCATAATCATCATAATTTCTTCGCTCCAACAAGCCGGATGCGGTTGTGTACGAGCCTCCTCCAGTTTGTCCTGCCCATCCACAGATGTTGTTCATATATGCGACGCCAGTTCACATCTTTGATTTCAAGGTCCTTGAAAATCTGCTTTTCCCAAACATCACTTGGTCTCTTTCGACTCCAAGCTGTTCTTGGATATTCTTCATTATCACCTTTGAAATTCTAGTCGATGGATGAATTTTAAAATTTTAATTATCATTAAATTTTGTTGGGGGTGTTGACCTAGATGTTAGGCCTCTCTAACCCTTTGGCACTCAGCATATATTTAGGGGTTTGCCTGAAGATTCTTAAACTAATTTCTGTGATTTTCTAAACCAAATTACAAAAAATCAATACATAAACAGTTAACACACATTAAAATAAAATAAATCACACTAATACAGGAAACTGAGCATTTCAGAAATGAATATACCTAGGACGAATTGTTATTGGTAAAGCCAAAAAATTATTAAGTTTTGAAAATAAATTTTTAAAAATAAATTATGGTTTTCAATGACAGAAAAATCAGACATTATCGCGTCTTCCTTCTTTACTCGTAGGCGTGAAAGAAAGAACATTTAATTCTGAATAATTTGATATCGATATGATGTGTGTGCTGCAATTAACTCATGAAGCATGGCAGAAAGTTATTCACTGTACATGTAACGGTCATTGCGGTCCGATGCACGGTGAGCAGCTGTGAATGTGTCATCTCCCACATAATGGGAATCCCTTTTGGCAAAAGAAGGTCATTATTATTGTCTAAATCATCTGAAAATTCAAGGATATCGGCCTTGAATATGGCCTAGCCATTACGACAAAAAGATGACACAAGCACATGCAACAACGAAGTTATGAAAAGGAGTAAAATTATAGTTTGCGAAGTACAGCGAACACACGATATACCAAAGAAACGAAATAAACTCTAAACTAAACTCATAGCAAGATGAAATTGTTGTATTCATAAGCTAACCAAAACAGATCCACGCAATAAAAACTTCAAATAACCACAACATAAACATTCACGGTCAACAGATTTCATTTGTCGAAAATAAAACTTTTTTGCTGGGCTGGTGGATATACCTGTAGAGTAAAATGCAAATTCAACGCTTTAAGGTACCGTCATGATCAACTATTATGATTTAACAGCCACGCAAATGACCAAAATCCCTAAATAGGACAGCCGATGTATCGGCGCCGTGAGCGTTCTCGCCATAACCTCTCACGCCGATAGATCGGCGCACTGAGTGCGAAAGGGTTAAACAACACACATTCTACTCCTGTCAGAGAGCACCAAGGAGTCTGCTTAAGGCCTAAAGTTTCCACCCAATGGACGAATCGCCATCAGCAACGCAGTGTGCTCTCACTCCATATGAACCCTGTGTCCAGGTGGCACGCAGTCCTAGTGATTAGAAATTGTATAAAACACCCTTTCTCACCTTGCTGGCCAACATTCTGATGGGGATTTTTTTTTTTTTATCTACGGTTCTCAAACTGGTTAACCATGGTGTCAGACCACATAGACAACCTGGCAGGTGTTTGGTAAAACTTTGGATGTGAAGATGTGTTCCCCTTTCCACCACTCTGAGTCTGTTGTGAGTTCCTATCTCTTTATATGTGATTTAATTTGACACTGGTTTTTTCCTTTCCAAATCTCGAAATGTATTGTTTTGTTAATTTTTTTTCAGATAATCATCAACTTGGCCGAAGTGGGTCTGCCAAAAGCATCAACTTTATGGTTTGACTTGTTACCAGAAGTGCCACGAGATTCGTAAACATTATGTCTTCCATCATGAAATCGTATCTTTCAGTGACTGTTGGAAACAAGGAGAAGATTGCAACCCATCAAGAGTTGAGAAAGTACTTCATTGTATAGGATCTTTGTGAAACTCTCTCAGGCCTAACTGTCATTTACTGATATACCTTCAAACTTCCTGTCCTTTATCTCTATGCCTGCACATTTAATGTGTTCATTCTGTCATTTGAGGAAAGGCATTGCCAGTTCTAAGTCGTAAGAGATCCTGTTCAACCTGAGGTAGGAAAGCACCTCCTTACCGTTTGCAGAGCATTGATTTAATTTCTTCCCTGGGAAAAATTTTCAAGATAGTTTGACAGCCTGATACCTAGTTATTCAAAACTCTTACATTGTGTGATCGGTTTTCTAGATGGGACCCATGTTTTGGGTGCTGTGCGACATCAATAGTTAGTGATGGATGTGTTCTAAATTTTGTTTAGACTACAAAAGAATTCTGAATTATCGACCTGCAACTTGCTTACAGAGCAGAGTTATCGACACAGAGTTTGTTGCGCATGTGTTCCGCAGATGTTGCAGCTGTTTCCTACACGATATGCACCTATCTTTACACTGCTGACATAGGCTCTGTTATCAGGTTGCAGGTCGACAACTTGTACTTTAATGCTCTTCTTGCATTGATAAGTTTCTTCACAAAATGTTGTGAACGCACACCTGTCTTCGCATCTGAAGGTTTATCAAACTTTGGCACCGCATAGCACCCAAACATGGCTCTCCTGCTGAAAACTGGACCGTTTGCCAGTTTGAATCTGTGGAAGAAAACTAGTTTTATCTTCAGTTTTGTACCACATCTTTAATTGTCTATATTTTAACTTGAGGATTGTTACGTTTCTGAAATGCGACCCATTACTCTCTCCACTTTGTTTCCAGTCCTTTTCAAGGTTTGATATTTTTGTAGTATTTTTCATGTCATGACAATAAATACAAAATAATTAAATTATTTTTTAAGGAGATGACATTCTAAACTATTCTTCCTAATTCAGTCCAGGTCTTGCTTTCCTCCTGTTCAAATTATAAATGTTCTCTTGATTTCATCCTTTCCTGTTCTGCCTACTCTTGCATCATGATTCCAAGGAACTTCATTTCACAACCTATGACCATTTGCATCATAACTTTGGTATTCTATTTAAAATAGGGTGGCCATTTCCTTAAATATAAACAGATACACATAGAATATTCAAGCCTCTTCTGTGTTTGCATTTAAATTTGTGTGTCATATTTGAATTCATATTTTTCTTATTACTAAATGTGCTCTTTAGACGGTATACCCTTTTTAATGATAACTTCTTGTAATTGTTGTTTTACATCCTGTGCCTATGTTTCGTTCTCCTATTTCTGTGCTTCCTTAAAAGTTTGAAGGTTATCTAAACACTTTTCCTCAAAGAAAACTAAGCTTTAGGTATAACAAGTTTTATACATCCTGTGTTTTTGTAAAGTCTTTTTTCATGGTGTTTAATACTTTCATGCTTGTATTTCTTACCAAGTTGGTGTTTTCTTTATCAAGGATGGGAAAACTATTGTTTTTTGTCATTTTTATCAAGTTTTGAAAAATTATATGTATTTTTCTTGTTAATCTATTTGTTCATTAACTCGGTAAGCTGGTAGATTAGACCGGTGATCTTGTACGAATGTTCTCTAAGACCTGCTGGGCAGCTTATTTTATAGATTTTTTATTGCAGATGGGTTGATGTTAATTTGGCTGATCCATTAAGTCTCTAGTCTGTATTTGAAAACAGTTTTGTTTTTGAATTATTGTGTTACAGTGGAATCATGGCGTGGTAATGCAATGGGAGCAATCGGCAAATATTTCCTTTGTTTTATTTCGTATCAAGTACTTAATAGATGTTTCAGTGCTTGATTTCATTTTTGATTTAAAACCGTGATTGAACATGACTGTGTTTACATCTCTTTTTCTTGTTGGTCGTGTTCTCTGGTAAAGATATTTGTTTATGCAGTAAAGGAATTAAAATTCACCCTCCTATTGACGATAATCATTAAGGCATTGAGTATTTATTGTCTGATATGGTGGTTAGCTGGTTATAGAAGGACATTTCACCAAACTTGCATTCCACAGTGCTTATATGGAGGTGGCTTAGGACCAGAACAGTTTATCCACAAAAATAGCCAAAATGGCATAGGTCATGTTTAAATTTTTTTAGATTGAACATATTTACTGCCAAAAGACTATAAGTGTAATTGGTGGCACCTGTGTACCTGGCGGCCGTACTTAGGAAAGAGAAAAATCATATAAAAATGATGTGCATTGATGCCTTCAGCAGTAAAAAGGAGAGATCCTTCCTGTCCTATAAGCTTGCCAGGGACCCACCAGCCCACACCTATGAGTATTCTTACTTATATAGAAGAACTAAAATCGAGACTGTAGAAATCAGCTGAATGTTACCATTTGCTGTGTGCCTATTGGCTGCTCAAGTTTCATATTGTCTCCGATAGAGCTCGCATAGTGTCCAAGATCAGGGTTGCCATATTCCGTAAAAGAATGAGAACCACCAATTTGGTAATTATCATGGTGTGTGCTGGATGCAAGTGCTGTACCCGCCATGTGATAACATCAAATATCGACGACTTTTTATTAAGTCGCGGGAAGTGACATTCCCTGTGGAGTCTGTGGTGGGGATCATAATATTTGGTTTTTATCGTGTTTTATTACGAGATACTAGAGGCTTCCTACCCAGTCATTCTGCCAGACCTAACCAGCCCAATGGTCTTCTCACTTTCTAGAGCTAACAGTCCAGACATTGCCAAGCATGCTGAATGTTATGGGACATCTTCCGAGCCGTGCAATGTTGGGTCTGCAATCTAACTTTCACCCGCTGGGTACAGAAGTTTTACTGTGTAATTTTAATGCTTTTAAAAATACTTCCATAGTGTAACTTACTTTGGAATCCCTGTTATTAGTTAAAAAAAGAAAAAACATATATGCCACAAATATAACACTGCATGTAAGTACATAACATTCTTGAGGTATATGTTGATGTAAAGAAAAGTTGGTGACTTTCGTATCAAAATATATAACCAGTTATGTATAAAACTATACCAAACTTGTCTGGAGTTTCTTTCTTCCCGAAAAGTAATGCTATTGGAGATGTGCTATGCTGGTTCTCAGCCAGTGATACAATTCTTCTGATAGGGATTTATCCATTGGATGGTGACGTTATTCAACAGGACAAGTGTTGCCCGTCACCACGGCCAATGGACTCATGTCAAAGTGTCTGGGTATTAGAACACACACTTGAAGAATTCGATTTGGGGTTGTCTTACGAGTGAGAAGAGACTCTAAATCTACTCCATATGCATTCAGTTGGGGTCTTTTATCTCTACATCTGTTGGTCTTGTACAGAGATACTTGCATATCGTTCAAGAGATTTCTCTTTGTCTGCTATCAAGAGTTATCTTGGAGGCATACGAGTTAAAAGCCTTTCCCTTGTAACAGCTGTGGGAGCTCTGTTGACAACAGACAGGTGCATGCAAGTTTATCAGCCATCGCAGCCATTGTCCATGTCACTTTAACACCAAATAATTATAGTGTTTATTAACCAGAGAGAAAGTTCACATAAAAGCACAGTGGCTGAAATTCAGCAAGAAAACCCTAGACACCTTGCACGTATGATATTATCTTCCTAATTGTATGTAAATTGCTGTAACTGCATACTATTTCATGTGGAATTGATAATGCAGATTTCTAGGTGAATAAATTTGGGAAAACCAAGTTAAGGTAATTGACGACTGTTTACATTAAATCATGGTGGAAATATCTTAATGATATTTGAGTAATGTAAAGAATCTTTCTAGAAATGATGAATCGGGATTCTATTGTAAGCCCCAAATAATCTTGATGATTCCTAAATATTTTCTGTAATATTGTGGAATTCTGTCATTGCACAAGGCACATGCATGCTCCTCTGTTTTGTGTTGCAGTAACTTTATTCTTCCATTGTTCTCTTCTGGCTTATCTTCTCCGTAGGTAGGTCAAGGCTGGCTGTAGACCGTGAGAGACAGCATGAAGTCACAGAGTCCCCATTATTTAATGTTATTCTGGATCATCACCTCTGATAAGAAGTGCCTTTGCTCGTAAAACCTGGTGTTTACAGTGCATTATGTCTTCTGCTATGAGCTTGAGCAAATTTGTTACTTTCATTGACCTGCCTCAGTCTTTGCTTGTGGCTATCATCGCACACACCGAAGGTTTTTTTTTTTTTTGTGACGCAAGGCTGTTAAAAGCATGGGGAAGATAACAGCCGTGGCCCACCATTTGTCTGGCTTGAAAATGGAAGCTTTTAGTGCTGGGAGTGTCCAAGGACATGCACCTGTAAGCAACCTGCACGTCGTGATGAGGATGTAATGATGATGAAGATGATACATACACCCAGCCCCGTGCCAGCGAAATTGACCAGTGATGGTTAAAATTCCCAACCCTGCTGAGAACAACTGCTACAGAGTATGACAACAATACATTCTTGAAGCATTTATTTGCTCGGCTACATCATCCAATAGGTGGTCAATAGGCTCTTTGAGCTGATGTAGTTATGTATTGCAGGTCTTACCTGAACTAAAACATCTTGGTGCACTTTTTGTAGGTGCTGAACTATGCAACTGGAGTGAAATGCTCCTGCACTAGATTGATGATATATGAACACATACGCAAAGTGGAATTAGAGCCTTATGTAAGGCCCACTTGTAACAAATCAAACTCATCTCCAAGCTGTCTATCTCTTTCAGTGTTTGCCCAGTCTTAACAAAATCAGGAATCTCTGACAGTACCTAGTGATCTGAAGTTAGGGTTTCCATGTGCTGCAGATTGCACATGTTGCCTGCAATTTTGTGCAGTATGAAGAACATCCAGATGGAAAGGACAAAGGAAAGAACTTTTACTGCACAGAAAATACAACTGGAAGACTGGATGAGAATCTTCTCTTTGACCAGGTTGTAAAATTGGAATTTTAAAAAAAAAGACACAAAGGTTGAAACTTTTGAGAATATGTAATACCAACAAGAAATGGGTAGCTATCTTCCATGGGAAACAGTAATCTGAACAGCTCAAAATTGTAAGGTATTATTTTTCTGATCCTGGGCAAAATGCTTATACAGAGAGGGCAATCTGCCCAATGGACACAAGAAAGGAACAAATCAAGTTCCTTTCTTCTGTTCTTGGCTCTGAGAAATATGATTACCTGTAGTCGTGACCACCAAATTAGGCGGGTCAGAGAAATTACGCTGTTGCCAAGGTCATGTAGCAACTTGCGAAGAAAGAACACGTCATTTTGGAGCACGAGACAGTTGTACTGTTGGACTATAGCAACACTATTTGAAATGAGCTGCTCATACTAAATGAATATTGACTTTGATGAGTTTCGATATTACACAACCCTCACTAGCCTAATTTTATACGTAAAAAGTTTTCAGTGTTAAATATTAAAAGCATTGTTGCAGATTTTAGTTTCTTTGGCATCCTAGATACTTCCTTTGCGTTGCAGGAGCAGACTGTTACACATAATATTTTTACTCAAAAAAATATATGGCATTACTTTTATCCTAAAATCCAGAAGAAAAAAGATACTTGCAAATATAATAGACTCGTGTCCTCTAAAACACATTCAAAATGAATCTTTATTTATAAGGTTGAGAATAACAAATTATTGAAATGTGCTAGTTATTTCAGTATTTTTCAGCGAGATATAGCAACTTGAGAACCTGAGGAGCTTAGTGCACTGTGCCTTGCTCTACGTTGTGCACATTAGAAAGTGTTCAGAAATGTTAACTGAGGGGGGACAGAGAGGGGAGTATATTTTCAATGTACTTACTATTTTTCATGCATGTTCTTATTATATTTGAGTGATGATTGTTGTGTAGACTCTATCATCATCTGACACTGAAAGAGTTGATCCTTTTCGTCTGCACGTAACCCACAAATTTATTGGTAGACTTGTTAGACACAGGGGAATGATTAAAGGTTTTGCTGTGATTCACTCCAGGTGAGCCTCCAGTGTCTTGGCACGTTGCCCGGATTGTTGATTAACCCCATAAAACAAAATATAACGCAAAAGGATGATAATTTCTACTCCTTCTTGGCAGTTCCCTTGCTGAATGGGCAGTGTAGTGACGTTTGGTTCAAAGATGGATATTTTAGCCACATATTGCTCGAGGACAGGGTGTTTACGTGTGCATGAAGGGAACCTGGCTGTTAAACTGAGCTTGATCCATATTAGTGGGAGATTATTGGAGGAGGAGGAGGAGAAGAATCTCAAATAAGGAATGCAGTGGGTATTTTTACATTCATAGTACAATCTTGGTCTTGGTTGAAGTGGCAACACAAATCCAAAACTGTCTGGAGTTTTTGCCGATTACCATTCGTAGATGGTAACAGTTTCTTTCGCTAAACTGAAATTGATATGCCTGCAGTTGAGACAGATCTCCCAAGAGCTCGGACATGGTAGCGAGAATATTTAAGGTGATGAAAGAGACTCTACCAGTCCTAACCAAGTAAGTTGCTGTACAGTTTGGGTGCAGTAGCTGTGAGATGGCAAGTTCGACCTTCACTGTCGGCAGCCCTTGGGTTCCCCATTATCACACTAGGCACTATCTTGATCAAGGCCATGCTCGCTTCGTTCCCAGTCCTATCCCATCGTTGTGACAACACTTTTTCTGATTTGCTGCTGTGGAAGTTTTTTCTTTTCAGTTTCAACTTGGTTAATGGATAACGGTTTGGTTCTTCAGTCTGTTGAAACTAATTTAGAAAATGCCTGTACTAAGAGGTGACTGGCATGGGCTGTGTAAGGAGAAGTGACATGTGATTTCAGTCTCTTGTTAAATGTTTTCTCTTTGAGGTATTTCTACATTTTATTTAATCATAAATTACTTTAGCCAGTCGCTCCAATGTAAAGTGAAAAGCGAATAATAAGAAAAAAATTGGGATCAATGAAAAAGTCATGATAGACAATAGTGCGTATATTTATTGAAATATCTTGCACTGCTGGTTAGCAAAGCACATGCAGAAGCCATATTACATATCTTTTAATCTGTGTTGCTAGTCATGCCTCTACTTCCCTCAGAGGGCAAGAGCTTCATGTATTACGATCCTGAGCTCTTTCGCTGCCGAGTATTTATGCCACGGTTGAATGCTGCAATTTAGTGAATCTTAGATCTGGTAATTACATTCTGTATAATTCGATGATGGTTTCTTCCTTCCACAAGCAAGTGCTGGACCCTCTTTAATGACGGGCATAATTTATTAAATGTTGAAACTGAAGATGTGCACTGTTTGACCTGGTGGTCAGTGATGAGGCTTTGGTTCCTGGAGTGGATTTCTGAATTGAAGGGAGAGCCTGCTTGTAATTTAGCTGAAATTCATATTTGTCTTCAAAAAATTTCTCTTACCGAAGCAGAAGATTGTTGAATTTACTATTTTTTTTTTTTAATTGGTAATAATATAATTTCTGCAGTGCATCATCAGTGAGAATGGAATCTTCTCAAACAATTCAGAAGAATTAGTTTTTTCTTTTTTGCATCAAAATCAAATAATTGTTCTAATTGTTTGATATGAAACCCTCCCCTTGAAAAGATCACTTCATGATTTGTGATGCCATTAAAACAAACAAATTATCATTTGTGGACGTATTACTACCACAGGATAAGTTTTGCCAATAGAAATACTGTGGTACTTCTGTTGAAAAGTTCTGCGAAGAGAAGGAGAGGACCATGTTATTCTAAACTGTTATAATAAACTGTTATACTAAGCTGCATTTTATAATGTTGTTGTGAAATGCTATTTTTATGGCCTGTTTTTTTCTTCCTAATTGTTATACATTTCATCATTATCAGTGACAGCTTATGAGCAATTATTCTGCTTGCTTACAATCTGACAAAATAAGGTCAGTTTAGTGGAAGCATTGAAAAGCTGTTGCTGATTATAGAACAGCTGTTGTTATAAATGTTTGCATTTCAGCCACTTAATGTATTTATTGTAGAATATTTTATATGGGTAGTTAACTTGCTGGTAAAGTTGATTTACTAACAATGTCAGCAGAACTTATTTTATTGTCATTGCTAATAAACTAAAGTTAAAAGAAAATTGCTGTTATCATTTACTGCTTAGTCTTCACCATATAAATAATCACTCTGCAATGCTGGGTATTTTTTGGCCATCCCTGTTTGTGTTGCCTGTAGTAAGAGGCAGCTGGAATTTCTGGCCTTCGTGATATCACTTTCAGACCTGAAAGAAAACTGGCGGTGTAAATTTTTGTTTGTACGTCAAAAACTGACTAAAATCCTCTTAAATACATATATTTTTAGTTTATTCTACAAAATAAAAATTAACATCTGAAAAAAAGCACCCACACAATTGTGCGTGTCAGGACTTACTTCACTACTTACAAAAAAGAAAAATGACCTCAATGCATGTGAATATACATATGTACATGATCAAATGTTCTATTTTACAGTGGGGAATAATTTAAAACAATTAAATCTTTGTTCAAACACAAGTAAACATTACGTTTTCTACATTGAGGAGGAGTTTTGCTATTACTGCCCTTTTGGCAGCAGCAGCTTGTCATCGGCCCTGAAAAAAATCTGGAGGTGTCAAAACTCCAAAAACTTACTAAAATGCTCTCAAATACATGTTTTTACAGTTTATTTTACAAAATAAGAACTATCGGCTGAAAAAAAGCACCCACACAATTGTGCGTGTCAGGACTTACTTCACTACTTACAAAAAAGAAAAATGACCTCAATGCATGTGAATATGCACAGATACATGATCAAATGTTCTATTTTACTGTGTGGAACGATTTTAAACAATTAAAATCTTATACATTTCTCATGTAGAGTACGAGTATTTCTTTCAGTCCTTTTCGTGACAGCACCCAGCACTCCTGCATGCATTGCCTGTAAGGAAACCTAGCCCGCACATATGTGCGTATCAACATTCAAAACCTCATGGTATTATGTACGATGTTGTAAGTTCACAATTTATGTTTGCTACACAATCTACACACTTCATTGGTTATATTCTGATATTCAGTAAAGCTTCTAGATTAATATGAATGCAATAAATAAATACTTACTTTAGGCATACTGCTTCCCGCCATTTTGCTAATGAACTGTATTTTTAAACTCTTCTTCCTGCACCCTGGTGGTCAAGTACTAAATAAAAACAGCTGAAGTACATGCTGTATGTCCCGCACAAGCACTGCAGTCCGGTCTAGCGCCAAGAAAACGTCGAATAAGCTCAGACATAAATAAAATATGAACCCGCACAATTGTGCGTACACGGTCTGAAAGGGGTATGATACAGTATGTGTAAGATGTATGATACAGGAGAAGTGACATCTGATTTTTAAAACATTATTATTCCTATTCCTAAGAAAACAGCTGCTGGTAACTATGAACTACTGCACCATCTCGTGCTTGCAAGATTTTTACATGTTTGATTTACTGAAGAATGGAGATACAAAGTTTAACCAGAGTTGGGAGGTCAGTTTGACTCCCAAGAAAATGTAGGAACATACAAAGCAGTCTAAATATAATCTTGCATGGCATTCATTCGTAGATCTGGGAGAGGTATTTAATAACACTGAATGGACCAAGCTATTTGAGATTCTGAAAGTAATCAGGATGAAATACTGAGAAAGAAAGGTTATCTAAAATCTACAAAAATCTGTCTGGAATGATAAGCATCAAAGGCTCTTTTTTTTTTTTTTTTCTGGGTCTGCTTAAAATTCTGGAGTGATTGCTGAATGGTATGGACAGAGTATTGGGAAGGAGTAAAAGATAAAAATAAATAAATGCAGTCAAATAAAGTTAGGTGATGCAGAAAATATTAGATTAGGAAATGAAGTCTTAAAGGAAGTAAATGAATGTTGTTACTTGGGTAGTAGAATAACTAACGATGGCAGAAGTAAGGAGGTGGTAAAATGCAGACTAGTACAAGGAAGAGAAAAATTTGCTCACACAAAATAACCTTACTCCTTGTGGGTGGGGTTAACTTCCAATAAGTAACCAGGGGAACCTGACCCCTACAGAGCGCGTCCCCAGGTGGCGGATGGGGGGCCCCTACAGTATGTAGGGCTGGTTGAAATAACCAATACAACCCGCGGACCAACAGGTAGCCCAATTCCTGGGGGTTTTAAATACTGGGACACCCTCTCTCCAGGGGTCATAAATATGGAGGGCCCTTGCCCTGGGTTAAGGGTGATGACCTCAACGGCATCTACGGCGGAGAAGATGGACTTCGGTATGGCGGAAGAGGCAACCCATCCTTCTGGGGTGTACAGATGGAACCTACTGTCTTGTAGGACGAGGAAGGCATCCTCAAAGGCTAAGGGAGTAAACCCTGAAAGAAAATCCTCTTATGCGTTAGGCCTAGCAAGTCAGCAGGAGAGTATTGAGTACAGTTGCTTTCAATAAGAAAAAGAGCCTCGGAAAGAATATTATAGACCGGACTGACACGTCCTCTCAGACAATTGTAAAGTATGATGACCGTAAGGCTGATGATATACAATGTTCTGAAAGGAAACCCCAAATAAAAAAGAGACCCAAATACCAAATTGGAACTATGAACATTCTATCATTAACTGGAAAGTTAGAAGAACTCCTAGACATGATGGATAGAAGAAAAATATCAATATTGGGATTAAGTGAGACCAAATGGAAAGGGATTGGAAGTGAGACACTTCGTGGAGGTTATAAATTATACTGGAGTGGACAGGAGAAGGTAGCAAAAAATGGTGTTGGATTCTTAATTAACGAAAGGACTGATGCTACAGCTGAAGTTATCTGCAAAAGTGATAGAATCATTAAAATGTTCATGAAACTGGAGAACACTAAGTACACCATCATACAAGTGTATGCCCCATAGACAGGCTGCAGTGAGGAAGACAAAGAGAAATTTCGGCAAGACCTGGAAGATACAGTTAATGAGGAAAATGTTATTATTGGAGATCTAAATGCGCAAGTTGGGGTAGACAGACTTGGGTACGAGAACATCATTGGTCCACATGGATTTGGACAAAGGAACCCAGAAGGAGAACAACTATTAGATCTGTGCAGAAGAAATGATCTTATAATCAAAAATACATTCTTCAAAAAAAGACAGTCACAGAATAACAAGGTACAGTTGGGATGGCCAGTATAGAACATTGATTGACTACGTAATCACAAATAAAGATGGTGGCAGGTACATCACAGATGTAAAGGTCATCCCTAGTGAAAGCATGGACAGTGACCACAGATTGTTGGTAGTAGACTTCAAACATAAGGCAAATGAAACTCAGAAACTTATTACGAAAAAACCAAGGGTTAAAACTTGGAAGTTGCAAGAAGTCCAAATAAAGTAAGAATACAAACTAAGGATTCAACAGAGTTTGCCGAAGTGTGAAGTAACCAGCGTTAATGAAGAATGGGAGGCCTTCAAAGACACCTTTGTGGGAGAAGCCAAAAACCTATGTGGAGTTACAAGTTCTATCAAAAGAAAAAAGGAGACACCATGGTGGAATGATAGAGTGAAAACAGCGGTGAAAGAAAGAAACCAAATAAAGAAGGCACTGGACAAGGAAAAACAAAAACAGGGACAAGAACGAAATGAACAAGAAATACAAAGACTTCAAGGAGTATACAGGAACAAGAAACTTGCTGTAAAGAACATTGTAAGGGAAGAAAAAGAGAAGAAATGGAATGAGTTTGCAGACAAACTGGAAGAGGACAGTAGAGGAAATATGAAATTGCTATACAGAGTAGTGAAAAACAAGTGAAGGGATCAAGAAACCATAAAAGCAATAGAACATGATGATGGAACTCTGGCACAAGAAGAGGGAGAAATTAAACAAGAACTCAAGATCTATTTCGAAAAGCTGCTGAATGGAGATACAGAAAACATAACAACGGATAGAGGAGAGCCAAGTCGAGGAACCACAACTGAACCACCAATTACATGGCTTGAGGTTGAAAATGCGCTCAAAAGCATGAAGAAAGGAAAGGCAGTGGGCATAGATGAACTAAGTGCAGATATGCTGAAAGCAGCGGGAGTTCCAGGAATCCGATGGCTCTATAGACTGCTCAACAAGATATGGGAGGAAAATACTATTCCTGAGGACTGGAAGATGGGCATCATTGTACCTCTGTTCAAGAAAGGAAGCCGACGAAAATGTACTAATTACCGTGGTATCACACTACTGTCTCATGTCGTGAAAATATTGGAAAAAATAATAGAGACCAGAATCAGAGATATTGTTGAACCAATTTTGGAAGAAGAGCAGTATGGTTTCAGACCAAGAAGGTCAACTACAGACCTTATTATTGCAATTAGGATGCTAATGGAAAAATACTGGGAGAAGAACAAGCCTTTGGACATTGAGAAAGCATACAATAGTGTACCAAGGGAAAGAATTTGGCAATGCATGAAAGAACTTCAAGTGCGAGACAGCCTCATAGACAAAGTGAAAATGTTGTATAGTGGGAACAGAAGCTGTATTCAAGTAGGATGTGGTTTGTCGGACTGGTTTGAAACAAAGAGAGGAGTGCAGCAGGGCAGCTCATTGTCACCACTTCTATTTATTATTGTAATGGATGTAGTAATGAAATCTATTAAAAGGAAAGAACATGGAGATATCAAAGCCTTCACATTTGCAGATGATGTTGCGATCTGGAGTGACTCAGAAGAGGAATTGGGAGAGAGAATACAAAGCTGGAATGAGGAGTTTAAGAAATATGGTTTAAACATCAGCAAGACCAAGACTGTGGTGATGAAAGTGTATGGGGGAGGAGCAGAGCCAATAGTCATGTTAAATGAAGCTCAACTGTACAGCGTTCCAGTTTTCAAATACTTGGGTAGCGTTATATCAAATGACAACCTAGCAAAACATGAGGTGAACAATCGAATCAATAAGGCAACACAATTTTACCACCAGGTAAGACACCTGCTGTGGGATGAGCAAATACCCATGAAAACAAAAATGACATTGTACAAGTCCTATTATACACCAATTCTTACATACAGTCTCAAAACCACAACACTGACCAATAGAGATAATTCCAAACTTCAGGCAGCTGAAATGAAATTCCTACGCACTATGATCCAGAAAACCAGGAAAGACAAGATTAGGAATGAGAAAATTAGAGAAGAAGTAGGAATAGATGATTCTCTCCTCAATAAGATTCAGATATCAAGACTGAAGTGGTTTGGTCACATGAAGAGGATGCCAGTAAACAGAACTGCAAGGAAGGAATTTGACAGAAAGGTAGAAGGAAGACGACCCGTGGGAAGGCCACGAAGGAAATGGATAGATTTAGTTAAGAGCGATGTACTGCTGAGAGGTCATGATTGGGACAAGTTGGTGGAGGAAGAATGGTACAAGGACAGGATGAGATGGAGGAGGCTCATATACCACACCCGGGAAACTGGAGATGGTTTAGGATGATGATGATGATGACAAAACATGGATGTTTTTGAATATGTACTTTTCTGTAAAGCCTGGAACTGTATGTAAGTGAAACATGGACAATAACATCCTGAGAAAGAAAGAGAACAACACAGAAGCTTTTGAAATGTGATGTTACAGAAGGATGTTGAAGGTGAGATGATTAGAGATGCCAACTACTATAGATTTTCTGTAGTTTCTATGGTTTTATCACATATACTACTGATACTGATCATTATGGAGTTTACAATTTTGAAAAGCTGTTTGTAAATTCTCGTGTGGACATTTAAAAAAATGTATATTGGGAGCTCACCATTACAAAATAGTTGCTGAAAAAAGAAATAGATTGAGACATTCTTCCGCAACCTTGGCTGTGAGAGTAACTGCTTTGTTGAATTCAAATATCTGTGTGTACCTGTGATTTAGTAATGATGCCTGCTTTAATTACAAAGTGATGTTGTGAAGTGGAAGCATCTACTTGCGTGAAGTGAATGACATTAAATAAACGAACTATTGGAAGAGTGCAGGCGTACAAGGACTCTTCGTGGTCTGACGCGTACTATCTATGCACTTTACTAATTAATGTTATTTGCTTTATGTCCTACTAACTACTTTTACGGTTTTCGGAGACGCTGAGGTGCCGGAATTTTGTCCCGCAGGAGTTCCTTTACGTGCCAGTAAGTCTACGACACGAGGCTGACGTATTTGACAGTGGCGTAGCCAAGGGAGGATTACTGGGGGTTAGAAACCCTCCATCCCCCCCATGGAAATTTTACAGAAAGAAAATGAACAAACTGACAATAAACTAAATAAACATTCAGAGACTAGAACCAACAGATCTGTTGAATCTATTTTCTAAGAAGCCTCGAAAGTTAGATTTTAGATTGTAAACTGAACATACTAGTGTTGGCTACTGAATGCATGATTCGAAGCAGTGTATCGATTCATTCAAGTGTCGGAGTGAATCGATTCACAGGAAAGGCGAGCTCACGGCACACGATTCAGCTTACTCCCAGCGGACAGTGCTGAGTGGCGCACTCACTGGACGCTGACGGGGAGCCGAGCTTCCGCTGCAGCGAGACAGTGAATCATGGCACATCGAAAGAATCGTGAACGAGCGCGGCTCAGTGAGACACATGATACACACGGCTCCTTATCGGCTCATTGGACACGCGGAGAGCCGAGCTTCCGCTGCAGCGAGACATTGAATCATGGTACAGCGAAAGAATCGTGAACGAGCGCGGCTCAGTGAGACACATGATACACACGGCTCCTTATCGGCTCATTGGACACGCGGAGAGCCGAGCTTCCGCTGCAGCGAGACACTGAATCATGGCACAGCAAAAGAATCGTGAACGAGCGCGGCTCAGTGAGACACATGATACACACGGCTCCTTATCGGCTCATTGGACACGCGGAGAGCTGAGCTTCCGCTGCAGCGAGACATTGAATCATGGCAGAGCGAAAGAATCGTGAACGAGCGCGACTCAGTGAGACACATGATACACACGGCTCCTTATCGGCTCACTGGACACGCAGAGAGCCGAGCTTCCGCTGCAGCGAGACATACAGTGAGCCATGCTACACTGAAAGAATCGTATGCTATAATGGACTCTCGAGCTCAGCTCATTTGAAAATAATACCCATTTGCATTCACTGTCCTCTTCTTACAGGGAGGTTTAAATAATAGATGGATTTATTTGCAGTGTTAAAAAGGTAGTCACAACATAATTCTGAAATAGCTAGTAAGTAGGTAGGCTATTAGGTTATAGTATTTATTAGTTTAATGAATCTTGGTATTATAACTTAGTTGACATTTGACAATTAAACTCGACTCTAGCCTGCCCTATGACTATGAGTCATGCTCATGACCACTCAAAAGTACCTGTTTTATATTGGGAAGAACGGCTCAGTATTCTCTCAGTTCATATGTCACATCGTTGCACAAGACTTCAGTCATATGTGGACAGACGCAATAACAGTATGTTGAATCGGAAAACCAGTGGGCTACTGTACATCTAGGGTAGCCTATACAAAATATGACGATTTAAAAAAAATCCTCAGCTGATAGAAAAATACGTTTTTTTTAAATGACTGAGCGAGTTGTCGTGCGGTTAATATCGTGTGGCTATGTGCTTGCATTCGGGGGATGGTGGGTTCAAATCCCACCGTCGGCAGCCGTTAAGATGGTTTTTCCGTAGTTTCCCCATTTTCACACCAGGAAATGCTGGGACTGTACCTTAATTCAGGCCATGGCTGCTACCTTCCTAACCTTTCCCACCCTGCGTCGCCGGAAACCTTTGATGTATTAGAGTAACTACTTTCTAAGAAAGGAGTTCATAGTATGAAGACCAGATGGCAGCTGCGAGCAGTGAATGCTGTTGCTGCTGTCTTACCAGCACATACTACACAGATGCAGTAGGAGCGGTGACCAATGAGCCGTGAATCGGATCACTGTATCAATTCAGTAACGTGAACGGAATCAAATGAATCGAATGTCCCATCACTAGAACATACCATTCGCTATAAAACTGTTGACCTTGATTGTCTTGTTCTTGTTCTGTATTTTAATGTAAAATGTTGTAGTGTACTGCAGTCTGAATATCAACATAATTCACTTGTATCAGTGACAAAAGTCTCACACCACCCCCTGTGGGTGGGGGACGCAGATGAAGATTACACCCACGGTATCCCCTGCCTCTCGTAAGAGGCGACTAATGGATGATCGAATTAGAGCCATGAGACTACTTGTAATTAATACCACCACGCGGGGAACACCATGGGTCGCTTTTACTTGCGCAAAGTGCCACTATGTTAGGTACAAAATTGGTTTGTGATTAGTAGCAACAAAGTGCGCTGTCAGTTTTTACAGTACCTGTGATATGGGGAACACCACGGGATAGTACGAGTCCCTGTGGTTAGTACACTTAGGGTATGTCATAAACACCATAGGTTTTGTTGCCTGTAAATGGCGCCACAATGTGCAAAACACCATAGGTCTGTGTTACATGTGCAAATTTCATTACCTGTGAGTAGTACCATAATGTGTGGAATACCGCGAGTCTATGCTACTTTTGATTAGTACCGCAACATGACAAATACCATGGTTCTACTTTGCTAGCGATAAGTACCGTTATGAGGGGCTGATGACTTGAATTTTGGGCCCCTTTAGACTACAGGCATCACCGATTCAGTATTGTGCTATAGAAGCAGTCCCTTGGTCAGTAATACTATTGTTTTATGCCAGTTTCTGTGAATGTGAGGCATTGCAGGTCGGATACACTGATTATTTTAAATTCATATCCATCCATTCATTATTCACCCTCACGTTTTGAATTCTGGTCAGTGGAGGATTTTGGACTTTTAATTTGTAATTACACTTGGTCTCATTTTGTACCATTAGGGGCTGATGACCTAGATGTTAGGCCCCTTTAAACAACAAGCATCATCATCAGTATCACACCACACACGCACATGCACCTTCATTATGGTCTATCACCATTTTGTAACTATAACGCCCCCATCACCTGATCCTGGTAACGCTACTGGTATTATACCACCAGACTGAGCCGGGATCGAACGTGCCAAGTTGGGGTCAGAAAGCCAGCACCTAAGCTGCCTGAGCCACTCAGCCCCGCATGCACTTCAGTAAGATGATGCTAGAAAATTAGTTTATTTGTGTAAGCGTTCTGTTTTTAACTTGGGTGATGATATCATTTACCTGTAACACCCGTTCTCAAATTCTCTGGTTACATCAGATCACAAATTAATCTAGCTTGTTAGAGAACGACTTTGCAAAATTTGAGTAGAAAAAGAGATACACACCCAGAATTTGTTCATTTACAAGGAACTCAGCCCTTCAGACATGGACATGAGGGTTGATGGACAAGAAGTACAGTAAATTGCTAATTTGTATGCATGTTCTTAGCATTTAATAGAGAATGGTGTCAGGGAGGCAAAGACGAGTCAAACATGTTTGTCATGCACACATTGTGTGTGACTCATTGTCGGTGGCAAACAAATTGAATACCGGGTGAGTTGGCTGTGCGGTTAGGGGCACACAGTTGTGAGCTTGCATCCGGATGATAGTGGGTTCGAACCCCACTGTCGGCAGCTCTGAAGATGGTTTTCCGTGGTTTCCCATTTTCACACCAGGCAAATGCTGGGGCTGTACCTTAATTAAGGCCACGTCCGGTTCGTTCCAACTCCTAGACCTTTCCTATCCCATCGTCGCCATAAGACCTATCTGTGTCGATGTGACGTAAAGCCACTAGCAGACATTTCACTTACGGTATCTACCTATTTGTCTAGAGTATCACAACAAACCATTTCAGTTACTGTGTCTGAGGTGTTTGAAGCTTTATACAACAATATCACGAAATTAGTAAAGGTACGACAAAAAGAAAATCTTAATTTAACCAACCTAGTTAGGATAGTATTATTTTGATGATATACAAGCGATTATGGGAGATTAGAATATTCAGCGAGGAGCGAAGTTGGAAATAAAACTACATTAGAACACAGCTAAAAGAATATACAGAATTAAAGGTACCGGTACTATGTATTAGAACTATCGCTTGCGATTTGACAGTAAATTTTTAGAAGGAATGAGAAATCACCGTACTCCGTGCTACGAATTTGCGTGCTCTAATTACGTCCTTGCACATGTGTGAACTGGAATGTTAATGAAAAAACGAAAAGTTAATGGAAAGTTTCATTCACACAAGTTAAAGAAATGTTGTTTATCATCATGCTCGAAAAGGTACCGTAACGAAAACATCTTGGTGTGCACGCACCGCTACAGGAGACAAGATGCTTTCGAGTGCAGTTAGGTGATTAATAGTTAATTTTATAGACATGGTAATAAGCCGTGTCAAGAAAACAAGGTGAAACTCATTACGTTTCGCAGAGAACTTTTGCTCCGCGTCTTCGGAAGAAAATCTCGACTGTTCACGAGGAAGACGTCTACAATAATGAGGGTTTGAATTTAAGAAAAAATTAACGTTGGTCTGTAGTAAGTGGTACTCTGGTTCATCACTAGATGGCTCACTCTGCGCTAGCCTTCCGAACTCCAATCAAATTGCTCCAATTAACCCTTAATCGGGCGCGTAGCGGTCTAAACGACCGACCCCTAAAAGTTTTGGTCAAAGAATCTGTCTGAAGGTCAGCTATGCCCCCCCCCCTCCTCCAGACTATCTCCCCCAAGGGATCATCTAGCCACCTGAGAGGGTGGCACCTCCTCAGACACCCTGTAGACGGAAAGGTAGATGTTCGAGTCAGTCTGCGGTCTTTTACACCGATGCGCCCGTTAGTGTAACTTGTGTCTCGGTCATTGTGACCAGTACGCGCCCGGCTGTGTTTTACTAGATTCGTTTAATTTCGTGTGCATATACATCTCAATATGAATCCTGTGGAAGAGGAAAGGATCCATTTATTGATAGTGTGTGTTGAAAAGGAAAAAAATTGAAAGAATAACTGCATTTGTGAAAGACAGAGACAAAGCATTAGGATGCCTCTTGCAAGAAGTTGATGAGGTAGCAGAAGATACTTCGACAGCAGCCACAAAGTGATGATGAAGGTGAAACTGACAATCTTCAGGTTAGTGACCATGATACAAATAGTGAGCTATCTGGTGATGACGGATGCGGTGCTGGTGTTTCTGAAGTGAATTTGACAGACAAGGACGGTAAGACAAAAAGGCGTACGCACCCAACATTCGCAAGGACTGGTTGTGGACTAGGTCATAATATTGTAACACGCCTTACAGGGCCTAAAGGTTTAGCCAGAAATGTTAAAACTCCGATTCAAACCTGGGAGCTATATTTTCCAGACGATATTGTACAAAAGATTGTCGACTATACCAATATTTGGTTTAAAAAATGACAATAATTCTTCAGTGTGTTCACATAAAGAAAATAGTGCAAAACTGAACCTGAATATGAACTCAAATATATGTAAAATAATGTATAATTCTCTCATATACATGTTTTTCACAAAGGTGGTTGTTATGCTGTAAAATTAGAAGTTTTTATAATTTGAAAAACAAATATTTCTGAATTTTTATTTTATTTTAAGATTACTCATGCCAGAAATATTACAGTGACAATGGATGAAGGGGAGGATAAATATATATCTAGTTCAAACAGCTTCCATTTTACAAACCAGAAAAAATAAATAGAACGGAAAGTTATTTTTCAAAGCCTTCAAAATGTATTTGTAAATCAACTCAATTTTCAACAAGTTTTTATTTTCCTAATGCGGTCATTGAGTACGTAAAAATGTTTTTAAAATTATCTAAATAAAAGTAAACTTACTTGCAACAGTATTAAACTTCAACATTTTTATTAGATTCCAAGACCGTACAATAAATTATGAAAATAATCGCTGCGGTCCAAAAGACCGCGCGCGCCCGAGAGTGTTCGTCGGAAGAGCGCGCCCGATTGAGGGTTAAGTTGTTTCTTGTTACATCGTATGTGCATGTGAAGTAAACAGCAAGGTCATCAGACGAGTCAGGGACGAATGTGGTAACTGGAATAATAAAATAAAGTGCAATGAAAGACTAACGGGATAAAATAGAGTTAAAGAAGAAAAGGGTGTAGTACACACATTTTATTTTATTTAATATTTTATCTAACTCATTAGTTCCAGATTAGTCTGATGACCTTGCTGTTTACTTCGCATGCACGTACGATGGAATAAGAATCATTTTACTGGGGCTCGGAAGGCTAGCGCACAGTGAGCCATCTAGTGACGAACGTTATCAGACCCCACATTCAATATCATATGACCTATGCTTGTGTTTACCGATATTTTGGTGACGAAGGCAATAATTCCTTACAATGTTCTAAAATATTCGCGTCATAATTAGGTACTTCGGTATACCACGGTGCAATGTGTAACTGTCTAGTTGTACGCGACAACTTGAAGACGATGTTCGAAATGCAACGTAAGCCGTGGATGTCTGTTGTTTTGAAGAGATGCTACATAGAACAGCCCGCTGTGTTGTTTGTTAAGTAAAATACGTAAGCAGAAATACTTCTGGGATGGTCCGGCACTTAAAAACACATAATATCGCTGAAGGGGTATCGTCACAGAATACCTCCGGCCCGGTCTGCATCACAAGAAGCTACCTTGTCGACAACAATTACGAGGTATCCAGGTAGGTGTACATCCTATCAACAGTTACTCACAAATTATGCAGGGTTATTCAGTTAAGAATTCCACCTGAAATAACTTGTGGACAGTTTAAGATACTGACATTCTGTTTTCACTTTTGTTAATGGTATTAAGGAGCTCATAGTTCAACATGCATTGCTTTCCTAGGCACACCGGGCAAGTTGGCCGTTCGGCAAGGGGCACGAGGCCGTGAGCTTGCATCCGGGAGATAGTGGGTTCGAATCCCACTGTTGGCAGCCCTGAAGATGTTTTTCCGTGGTTTCCCATTTTCACACCCGGCAAATGCTGGGGTTGTACCTACCTTAATTTACGCCACGCCCGCTTCCTTCCAACTCCTAGGCCTTTTCTATCCCATCGTCGCCATAAGACCTATCTGTATCGGTGCGACGTAAATATGGTTACCAACCGGACATGTACTGTTTTTTCAATCATTTTGGTTATGTCCGGCCGGCATTTTTCGTTACTTAGGTTTTAGGCTGAAGACAGGATGTTATTGTATCGTACATCAACTCCATGTGCTCAGGGTGCTACTTCCGAGGGTGGAAATAAGTAATCAACCAATCAACGCGCTTCATTTCCACGATTATGTTGAGAGAAACCGGAAGTGTCGAGAGCTACAGTTTACATGTGCTTGCCATATGATTTGCAGCTATCGTGTTTGGTTATCTGGTTGTCGCCGTGAATTATAGTGCGAGTATGCAGCGAGTGGAGTGAAATATTAACCTCGTTGCATCCTATTACGTACCGGTATGTCATCTTTGCAACCTGAAAGGAGTGAATCTAAAAAAAGACAGTGTAAATTTTCGGATAAACTAAAACATAAGCAAGACGAATAGAAATGAATAGTGTGACGACTCCCTCCAAATCACATGTTAACAGCACCGCCGTCTCAATCTCTATATACTGCCTGCTCTGTGCCACGAGAATTGCGTTTACAGCGACATTCCAGATGGCAGCACTTACCGCACCCAGAGAACATGTTGGTTAAATGAGAGTTGGTCCGTAATACCAATATAAAATGAAAAATAATCTCTAACATGTTACTAATTGGGAAGATAATGGACATACAGAAACTAACATTTGAGCTTGGCTTAAGATACATAAACGTAAAATAATAAAATCTTACCAGTTACAGTAGATATTATATTAGGATCATCCCATGCTGCATGGTACATACCAATTTCAGAATTTTCTCGACACGAGTAACGGAGCACCTTTTCCGTACTTTTCTTACTGTTATTTACCAGCAGCGAGCGCAAAAAAAAAAACACTATTTCGCTGACCCTTTGTTTATGACCAGTTTTCAGGATACGTTTTATAGCACATAATGCAGTGCAGTGCGTGGATTTTGTAACAGACAAGACTACACATTCCACTATAGATTTCAAAGTTAGCGAGACAGCACCTGCCGTCTCATTAGCAAGACATTTTAGTTTTTTACGTTATGATTCCAACCGAATTATTTTAACGTACTTGATGAAATCATCATTCAACCATTGTATGTACACTGGCTGACAGAGCAAATGCAACACCAAGGAGGAGTGGTTCGAAAGGGATGAAAGTTGGGGAAAAAACAGAGACGGCACGGACGAATAATTGATGTTTATTTCAAACCGATATGCAGGTTACACAATGCGCACGGCATCGACTCAGTAGGATGTAGGACCACCGCGAGCGGCGATGCACGCAGAAACACGTCGAGGTACAGAGTCAATAAGAGTGCGGATGGTGTCCTGAGGGATGGTTCTCCATTCTCTGTCAACTATTTGCCACAGTTGGTCGTCCGTACGAGGCTGGGGCAGAGTTTGCAAACGGCGTCCAATCAGATCCCACACGTGTTCGATTGGTGAGAGATCCGGAGAGTACGCTGGCCACGGAAGCATCTGTACACCTCGTAGAGCCTGTTGGGAGATGCGAGCAGTGTATGGGCGGGCATTATCCTGCTGAAACAGAGCATTGGGCAGCCCCTGAAGGTACGGGAGTGCCACCGGCCGCAGCACATGCTGCACGTAGCGGTGGGCATTTAACGTGCCTTGAATACGCACTAGAGGTGACGTGGAATCATACGCAATAGCGCCC
The DNA here is from genome assembly GCF_040414725.1 of Anabrus simplex. NCBI lineage: Eukaryota > Metazoa > Arthropoda > Insecta > Orthoptera > Tettigoniidae > Anabrus > Anabrus simplex. Next base: position 732,813,174 of record NC_090265.1, read on the forward strand.
CAAACCATGATGCCGCGTTGTCTAGCGGTAGGGCGCTCCACAGTTACGGCCGGATTTGACCTTTCTCCACGCCGACGCCACACTCGTCTGCGGTGACTATCACTGACAGAACAGAAGCGTGACTCATCGGAGAACACGACGTTCCGCCATTCCCTCATCCAAGTCGCTCTAGCCCGGCACCATGCCAGGCGTGCACGTCTATGCTGTGGAGTCAATGGTAGTCTTCTGAGCGGACGCCGGGAGTGCAGGCCTCCTTCAACCAGTCGACGGGAAATTGTTCTGGTCGATATTGGAACAGCCAGGGTGTCTTGCACATGCTGAAGAATGGCGGTTGACGTGGCGTGCGGGGCTGCCACCGCTTGGCGGCGGATGCGCCGATCCTCGCGTGCTGACGTCACTCGGGCTGCGCCTGGACCCCTCGCACGTGCCACATGTCCCTGCGCCAACCATCTTCGCCACAGGCGCTGCACCGTGGACACATCCCTATGGGTATCGGCTGCAATTTGACGAAGCGACCAACCTGCCCTTCTCAGCCCGATCACCATACCCCTCGTAAAGTCGTCTGTCTGCTGGAAATGCCTCCGTTGACGGCGGCCTGGCATTCTTAGCTATACACGTGTCCTGTGGCACACGACAACACGTTCTACAATGACTGTCGGCTGAGAAATCACGGTACGAAGTGGGCCATTCGCCAACGCCGTGTCCCATTTATCGTTCGCTAAGTGCGCAGCACAGCGGCGCATTTCACATCATGAGCATACCTCAGTGACGTCAGTCTACCCTGCAATTGGCATAAAGTTCTGACCACTCCTTCTTGATGTTGCATTTGCTCTGTCAGTCAGTGTATTTTATCTGCTGGTGAATGGAAATGCACAAAATCTGGATTGTTTTGCCGAAAGGCATTACAGTAATCATTTCTTAACTACAAGGGATAGATCGGAGACTTCTAATCGTTTAACGAGGAAGTAGGCAGCAGGACTAGATAACTTCTTTGAAAGTCGGATTACAAGAAAACACAACAGTTTATACGCGAGAGCGAGAGATTTTACAATATCTGTGCCGCATACACTTTCAACATTGACCACGCAAACGAACTTGTCACTGGTTCGGTTGTAGAGGAGCCGTACCTAATTAGCCATTTAATCAGCAATCACTGTTACACTCCTCTCAGTGGTCTGAGAGTTTTACATTCAGCTCTAAGTCTTTCCTTCACTAATTGGGAAATCCCGACAAACACAATCAACATTTTCCATTTAGGCTACCTGTCCAGAGTACTTTGTGACGGAGCTGACACTAGACCAGGAGTCCTGCCATATTCGTAACCGTTTGGGATACTATTCACCACGCCACATAGTACCGCGTGATTTTGTCTTGCGAAAATTATGGATTTGATTTTTTTTAAATGGTCGTTTTTCCATTATATTTGGCTGCTTCCTTTACTTTATTCAAACGATCAATTTCTGGGTTGTCTTCGAATTGTCTCTGTAGTCTTTTAACTTCAGTATGGTTAGTCATAAGCTGTTATCGCAGCGTCAGAATTCTTGATTGTAGCCTCTAATGTCTGATTTTTTGATCACTGCTGTCATTCTTACTCGTTGGAATATTAACTTCGATTGATACATCGTTGTTCAAATGAATTTCATACTCGTCATCCAATGTATTTCCTGCGGTTGAAGAGCATGTTTCATCACAGATTTCTTGCGAAGAAATATCTTGTCGCTGTCTGGTCTTTCGTGGAGCTATTTTTCTGGTTTGAAGGTAATGGGGATAATTTGAAGACCGACTAGGCACGCTCTCTGGCTTCAATATATTTTTATTTCAGTTTTATCTTTTACCTCCATCTCTAAAATTTAGGTTTCAAACACGGGAATAATCGGATGGAATCCATTGATTACCCTTGGTTGATCCTTGCCTTGATATAGCATTAAGTCAATTTTCTCAAAGTTCTTTACTGATGATGATGATGCTTGTTGTTTTTAGGGGCCTAACATCGAAGGTCATCGGCCCAAAGTTCTTTACTTGGAGGATAACAGGAATCCTCACACCCGAAGAATTTGGATTTCCTACTTTGATATACAGAGAGGAACACAACAATTAATCATTTTACAACCAGAGACACACATATAAATGCTCGATGCAAACGCACTGGAACACAATAACGTGGCTACCGTACGGAGATAGGCCTATGTTGGGTGCGTTAGCTGGCGCCCCTAGTGGAGGTTCGTCACACTAAGAGCTCACGCTGAGAAGCATGTTGACCGCATAGCATAGTGCAGGCAGTATATAGGATTGAGACGGCGGTGGTTAACAGACACGATGTACATGTTCTCCGCCACCTGCAGCGCTGCTGTCGATAAAAGGGCCAAGTACGCGCGCGTTTCGTCGGCTGACTGTGGAAGTGTGCAAACAGTTTGTGGTCTTTTTCAGTAGTTTTATTCATTCTCCAGTTGTATAAGTGCAAAATAGCTGGCATTAACTTTTCATGAACTGAAAAGTGAAAAAGATTATGCATTTGAGAAGTAGGACGTATACTTTGACATATGCTTCAATTTACTACCGCATGCGAATATGCCTACAACTTGCAATGTCCCGGATTGTAATTCGGGTTACAATAAACATTCGAATGATAAGCGTCATTTTTGTTCTCAAAGTGGTCGAAGGCTATCCCACGTCAACATCTGCTTTTAAAGTGATAGTACACTTAACATAATTTTTCAGTCAGATTAGAGCCATGGCAAAAGCTGTTGTCAAAGAGAATGCCAAAATCACAAGTACATCTCAGGAAAAAAATTACAGCACGCTTACCTTTGATCAGCCACAATTATCTTTTCTTTTTTTTTTTTTTTTTTTGCTAGTTGCTTTACGTCGCACCGACCCAGATAGGTCTTATAGCAACGATAGGATAGGAAAGGACTGGGAGTTGGAAGGAAGCGGCCGTGGCCTTAATTAAGGTACAGCCCTAGAATTTGCCTGATGGGAAAATGGGAAACCACGGAAAACCATCTTCAGGGCTGCCGACAGTGGAATTCGAACCCACTACCTCCTGGATGCAACCTCACAGCCGCGTGCCCCTAACCGCTCGGTCCACCAGTATCAAGTTGGGAAGATGAACAAATAACTCCTTTCACCAGTTCAAAAATTAATGTCATTCATCAGTTCTGTGGGTATATTGTTAAACATGCAAGCGAAGTGATAGGCTGTGCAGCATGTATTGGTTCTATGCAAAACAATACAAAGGAGAACCTAACAAGTCTAGAAGAATATTTTAATGCATCTAACTATCTTATTTATTCATCGAGTGAATTATTATTGATGTTTTCTCATGTAGAGGAAGTTGTTGTGAGAAATATTAGTGTACAAGAAGCATACGGGGTGAAATATTTCAAGAATGCCTGGATAGTTTACCTTCAATTACTGTTTCTTATAGACTTGGGTGCTGTACTGAACATGTTCAGGACTTGGTACCAAAATTAATTTTTCATTACATACGATGCCGATTTTATTTCCGAACAAAAGAAGTACGGAAAGAAATGCAAGCTTGTACGACCACAAAACATACCCGGAAAATATTCAAGGTGTCCAGTTAACTGACTGATGGGTCGTGTTCGAGCTCTCATTGAGTGCGGTTGTTCCCAGCGAAAACGAGTGTTATTCATCTTAGCGTGTGCAAGTTGCTGCCTTGGTAGCAGAGTGACTTAGTATTAAATATCGTGTGCTATATTCTGAGTGCTATTGTGTTTTTTCATGTAATTTATTCACTATGGCATTTGACAGTGGGGGAGGAGGAACTAACCGTAGTCCGAACCTTCTAGAGGGTGACAATTTATTGGTAGATGGTCCATTTGATATGACTGACTCAATTATTCTCAATTCAGATAATGGGGAAGATGACTCCATGGATTCTCTTGAGGATAGAACGCCTAACCCAACACAAACTACCAGTACCGCCATTCAACAGTCTGACAACCTCCAATTGGGGATGAACAGAATACTAATTCACATCCGATTCCCAGAAGTAAAATTCCACCAGCGACACGATACCCTGGCAATCATATGGGCCCCTATCTTGTGTTTGTTGAAGCAAATGATAACAAAAATGTGGGCAACTTGCACCCAATGGCATTGGTTAGGCTCTTTTATGAGCGAAAAATTCCGGGTATCAAAGCTATTCATAGAAAAGGAAAAAATCGGATCCACTTAACTTGTTTCACAGCTGACGCTGCAAATCATTTTATGCAACATCCCATTCTCAGTGAGAAAAACCTGAAAGCTTGTATACCTTCCTCCAATGTCTACAGGGTCGGTTTAGTAAGGGGAGTGGATTTGAGTTAACTGAAGATGAAATTAAGAAATTTATTGATTCACCTGTGCCGGTTATAGGTGTCCAACGCCTTAAAAGAAGGAAATCTAACGCTGATTCATTCGAGGATGTTCCGACAGGAACTGTAAAGGTCTTTTTTGAAACTCAAGTTCTCCCTCAGCAGTTTTCTATTTTTAGCGTCATTTTGGACGTTCAGGTTTTCATCTTTAATCCTATTATTTGCAAACATTGTCAACGTTACGGACATACAGCTCTCAATTGTCGGGCGGAAACTCCTCGTTGTGGCCGATGCAGCAATAACCATGTCACGAAAGACTATCAACAAACGCTTGTCAAATGCCTCCACTGTGATCAGAATCACCAAGTAGGATCCTCGCGATGTGCTGTACACCAACAACAGACGGCCATTAAGAAGCATATGTGTACTGAAAACGTTTCCTTTGAAGAAGCCAAAAATAGGCTGCAACCCGTTACCTATAATCCTACCATACTACCCCATCATTTTCCGTCCTTAGCTGAAACTCTGGGAACCAGACCTGATAATTTCAACCCGCGTAAACGTAAAATCACTACCTATGTATACCGGGAACCTCGTCCACTCCCACGCCCGGGTTATGATAGGGAGACCTATCTCAATATAATACGAACCCCCCCAACGGAAAAATCACCAGCTAACCAAACTCCGACCACCCATACTATTACACCGGCGGTCCCTACTAATCTTGCTAGCGAAAACGAGCAGGGAATAACCCCTTGCACATCAAAAGTAGCCCCTGTTAAAGATATACGAAAAGAGATCCAGGGCGACTTTGTTAATCTGATGGAACTAATGGGACCAAATGTCCAATGGCGACACTTATTAAAGTTGATACTTTATAAAATCCTCCCCATTTTAGATACTAAATATGCAGATACTGCAATGGAACTGTAGGAGTATGGTAAACAAGCGACATGAGTTAATCCTGCTCATTAACGAATTCCAACCAGATATTATCTTCTTACAAGAAACATGGTTTTCAAATTATATTAACTTTCGCATTAAGGGATATACTATCGAACGATTAGATGGTGCAGGATATGGTGGAATTGCAATTTTAATTAAGAATTGCATACCCTATCATCTTCTACCATCGGAACAGGCTATAGCAGGCACTTACTTTCAGCGCATACAAATAAAAGATTTTATCTTTTCTTTTACTGTCCTCCCGATATACATGGTTCCTACCATAATTGGTCCAATTTTTTTAACCAATTTACCGGTGCGAAGCAAAATATTATATTTGGCGACTTCAATGCTCATCACATAACTTGGGGAAGCAAGAGCAATAGCTCCAAAGGAACTCATATCTTAACCTCTTCTCTTCAAGTCAACCTCACCATAATTACTGATGGATCACCCATCCGACTAACAGCCCCTACAAATGCTCCGAGCGCGGTGGATCTTACTATATGTACCACGGATATAGCGCATAAATTATCTTGGCAAACTATTAAGGATCTTCATGGTAGTGATCACTTCCCCATTCTCGTTACATGGTCTAACCACAAGCCTTTTTCAACTCACACGCTTCCTCGGATACCTATACGCAATCTGAATAATATGGATTACGATCTCTTTTCGCAATTTATTCAGGATTATTTCAGTCATACCTTTAAATTGACATCCGCGGAATATGATTCGCTTTTACACTGTATAAAATCGTATCTCGACATCTATCATCCAATCATTTACAAAACCTCAACCAATTATAATCCAACGCCCAAAATCCGTTGGTGGGATCAAGAATGTGAGGTCTGGATTAGTTGACGGAGAAACCTGCTGAAAAATTTACGAAAACATTTTACTTTTACTAATTACGTGCAATTTAAACGAATCTGTGCAAAAATTAGGTGTTTATTTAACAATAAACGTCGAATCGCATGGAAAACCTTCGTAGAGAGTATTAACAGTACTACATCCAGCAAGATCATCTGGGCCAAACTTCGCTCTCTTAGTAACTCTCGGCACACACCCCAACCTATAGCTTTATCTCCGCCCCGATTATATCAATTCTACTGCAATCTAACACCCGGTTTTGTTCAGCCTGATTATCTCTTAAGTTGTTCATACACATCTAATAAATATCAAACTTTGATGAATCCTATTACATATCAGGAATTAGAAGTCGCCCTACATAAAAAAAAACATCCCCAGGGCCAGATTTTATAACTTACAAGATGCTCAGCTCTCTACCAACTAAGGCTAAATCCATTATTCTTAACCGGTATAATAAAATTTTAACCGATATTTTAATACCATCAGACTGGAATAATTTTGACATAATTCCAATACATAAACCAGGCACTGATCCCCTACAACCTCAAAATTATAGAGGTATAATATTAGGGTCCTGTCTCCGCAAAACCTTTCAACACATCCTTCTCCGCAGATTAATATGGCAATTAGAGTATCATAATGATTTACCGAAATGTCAATTTGCTTTCATAAAAGGACGAAGTACCACAGATGCCTTAAATATTTTTCTCACGGACCTCTTATTATCACGGTGCCGAAAACAAGCTACTGTAGCGGTTTTTCTCGATGTCAAAGGAGCTTGCGATAATGTTGATCTTCACATTTTGTTTCAAAAATTACACAAGTTAAACTTCCCACTACCCCTTATTCATATATTTAAAAACCTTTTACTAAATCAACATTAAATTTGAAAAATTATAGACTTAACGCTTGTGCACGACAGGCCAATGTCGGGATTCCGGAAGGGGATATATTAAGTGGCATACGTTTTAATTTATATACAAGTGATTTGGAACGAGTAGTAACTCCTCATGCACGTATATTGCAATTTGCAGACGACATACTGATCTATACCACACAAAATAACGTCGACCAATGTCGTCACTCCATCTCCCAAGCCCTCTCCCATATACATGAGTGGATGGAACACCACGGTTTAGAAATCACACACTCCAAAAGTGGCGCGGTTATATTTACCCAAAAACGAACATATGACAAATCTGCACTACCATATGCCAACCACCATATTGCTGTTCAACCCTATACCAAATATTTAGGAATTTTCATAGACAATAAGTTAAATTGGAAGACACATTTTGCCCGACTGAAGTCCAACATTGAAAATACAATCCAAAATCTTAAGTCCTTAACTCGTAGATTGTTGCTGAATGTTAAGCTGGGGGATGTAATAGGCAGCCACGTTACTACTTTTATATAAAAATTAAATCCGGGCAAGGATAGATTATGGCTGCCATTTCTTCGATACGGCGTCAACGAAAAACTAGACACGTTACAATTCAACTCTTTACGAATCATATTAGGTGCATTACGGACAACACCCACCAATGCCTTACTGGTTGAAGCAGCAGAACTACCCTTGGTTATACGAAGAGAATATCTAGCGTTTAAATATTTACTTTAAAAGATAGCTCTGAATCGTCATCCCATTTTACCTAAATTGCAGCTTTTAAATGAGTACCAAATATGTCAAAAATTGAAAGCCAACAACATACCGGCACTTCTACTGGCATATGAAGTAATTTTTCCCTTAAAAAATAATGTTGTACAGACAAGATCATTACCGGCATACTCTCACGAATACAACTTATCTACATACCACCCTTCCATCATAACTACTACTTTCGAACACCTTCCGGGTAATCTGAAGAATAATCCCACTCTAGTTAATAAAACTTTACAAGCATTTCTCAATTTCTCCGCATAAACAATACACAAATTGCTTTACAGGCGGATCTAAGACTTCAGAGGGAACTGGAGCTGCCTATTACATCCCCCAGCTTAACATTCAGCAACAATTTACGTTACCACCCAACGCTTCCATATACACTGCTGAAACCTTTGCAATTCGACAAACTCTTTTATTTTTACGGCAATATAATATTCCCAATGCCATCATCTGTACCGATTCATAAGTGTCCTTCAAAGTATCAAAACCCCGCAGGAATCTTCTAGTTGGTATATATGGAACATCCGTAAATTGTTATACAACCTTTCCGTAAATCAGCATGATCTAATATTAATTTGGATACCAAGTCATTGCAGCATACCCGGTAATGTTCAGGTTGATCTTTTAGCTAAAGTAGCAGCTGCAGGACAAGGTCTTCCCTATCACCTCGCCATTCCACACACGGATTATTCCCCTACTGTCAAACAGAACGTACTTCAAAAATGGTCTTCTCTCTGGAAAAATTCCGCAAAAACGAAGGGTAAAGCTTATTATCAACTACAAACGGAACTGCAAAGAACCCCCTGGTTCACTTTGGGCACTTACTCTCGGAGACATATAACTACACTAATTCGCTTACGATTCAATCCTGCACTTACACCTGAATATAAGTATAGATTTCATATCAGTGACACAGATATTTGCGCCTGTCAGCAAGCAAGTGGTACGATTCATCACATAGTATTCCAATGTTGTAACTATTCTAACCAACGAAAAACGTTTTTTCAAGCACTAATAAATCATAACGTTCCTCTACCAACTAGTGTCGCTTGTCTTATTCATACTCCTACGGAACCATTAGTTAATATGCTCACTAATTTCCTTGATGAATGTAAAATCGCCTTATAAGTCACTTTTATTTGCCTACACATGTCACTAACATTCTCACACTTACATTACATAACCTGACTATTCCTTTAATCTGCACATGTTAACAACAGTACAAATCAGCTCACCGATAATAGAAGAACTTCCATATCTATCATGGATATCACATATCGGCGAAGCTCAACTTTTTATTACAACCTAATATAGGGTTAAATTAATACTTTAATCATTCTTTACCAGCACAAGCCCACTCCTCTGATTCTTCCTTAACCACGAAAAGCAACTTCCAAAACTTGCATTACGGTACCCAAGATTACCAACCTAGAACCTACGGATATTACTGTATTTCAACACAAACAAGTGCATTACCAAACGGTGTGGTTATTGGGTACGGAGTTAAAACTAAGCCCAACAACATACAAGAAGAAGAAGAAGAAGAAGAAGAAGAAGAAGAAGAAGAAGAAGAAGAAGAAGAAGAAAAAGAAGAACTGACTGATGGGGTGAAGTGCTGATAAGATTCAGTAATTTGAGCATGTTAATATATAATTTAACTTAAGTAGTTATGTAGGAATTACATATGTATGACATACCGGTCATGTGGGTGCCTGCAGAATTTTAATGTATTTATATTACGCAGCATGTACACTAACAGCCGAACATGTGTTTTTGTAAAGGTTATAGCTGATAATTGCAACTGAGTTTGATTTTGTGGTGAATTAATGAAATAGCTCTATACACACATACCCGTTTGACATATTCGTTAAGACACTGACAAACCAATTTCAGAAGTAATGTCATTAAATCATTACTAAATGTAAAATATTTTCTATGAATTTGTCACATATTAATTACTATCAAAACAAGGAACACTATAATCTTAATTTGCTCGAAACACAGATCACACATAAACACAGTCAACGGTCAGTAAAGAGAATGCGCATTCCTGAAACATAACAATAATAAACACACGGTTTTAAATAATTTATTTCAACGATAAATTCCGAATTAAGTCACATCAGATCTCATTTAAAATCACATGTTCAGGGACAGCTGATCCCTGTTTACCTACACCAGCGCCGCGTAGTGTAGGAACCTATCAAACAGCAGAAGTCGTCACACTATGTACTTCTATTCGTCCTGACATAAGTATCCTTGCTTTACTCACGGACGCAGTGAAAGTGAAGCGAAATGTGCAGTGTGTGACAGTTATGTTAATGTCGGATACAAAGGTGTTGGTGACTTGGAAAGACACGTTAACAGTGAAAAACACAAAAAGACGGTGAGAACTAGGTCAATATCATGTTCAATGTTATCATTTGTCACTCCCAAATATTCACCAGATGTTAAAAAAAGTTCAAGCCGCAGAAGCTACAATGTCATTTCATACAGTTTTCCATCACTAGTCGTTCAAATCAATGGACTGCACAGCTAAATTGAATAAGACTATGTTCTTAGGTTCTGAAGTAGCACAGAAACTGACCTTCATCAATTAGAAACTACCTTGAAAACGACTTTTCAGAGCTCTATCTTTTGCTTCTTTCCTCAACCATGCACATTTTTTTACTATAAAATTTTGTCACTTGAGAAAGAACATAATTCAGTTGTAGAAGTGCTTGAACTATTAGAATCTATCCAATCTTCATCGAAAGGTAGACTTGAAGGTCAATTCATTACCCTTAAAGTCAGACAGATGTTAATACATTTTCAGAGGGTGGTTTGGATAAAGAATGCAACGTTTTTATGGAGAATGTATATTGTTGCTATGAAACCTGCACTGAGTACTTGGATAAATGGATGCATCCTATAGAGGAATTCAAGTGTTTCAAATGGTTGAAACTTCAAAACATGAAAGACCTTAGCTTTGACGATATTGCACCATGTATTCAGTACTTACAGTCAAAAGGTGTAGAAATAGATTATTCAAAATTATTCGACCAGTTCTGCAACGTAAGGACTTATTCTAAAACTTCAACTTTGGATAAAGATACAACGCTAGACCAACAATGGTCTGTTTTTTTAATAAGTGCCAGAACATTGAGGTATTTTCTGAACTTTTGAACATTTGCCAGTTTTTCTTTGCCACTGAACGTGTGTTTCCATTCATAAATGCTCAATGGATAAAGGAAAGGAACCGTTTGTTGGTAGAATCAGTGAAAGGAATGTTACTTGTGAAGTTCAATTTCAAAGATGTGTCGTGTGAGGAATTTTATAAATATGTACTTCAAGATAATAACTCGCGTCTTCTTTCAAAAGTAGGTTCTGTTGAAAAATACAGCTTCAAGGAAATGAACTGCAGCAAGGACTGATCATTAAGTAAGGTATTTCCTTTTGTAAAAAGTTGTGTGTAATATATGTATAATTTTGTTATCGATTGAAATTGTCAGGCATTTTTCTTGAATGTCCTGCATTTTGCTAAGCAATGTCCTGCATTTGGAAATCTTCAGTTGGTAACCGTAGACGTAAAGCAACTAACAAAAAAAAGTCCTAGGCACATTTATCGTCACACGTTTCCATATGAGACCTGCTGATGATATACAATCAAGCTTACACTCGTAGTTACTGGGACGTCGCACAGTTCGCAGCACAGGAGAATCCGTCTCGAGAGTAATGCCCATCACCGCTGTCGAAAGCATTGGAATAAACTCGGGCATTTTAGACTACACGTTCCACTCATGTATAATAGGGGTTGCATCTGTAGCAAAGCACATCTTTCCCCATTTCGAATAATGTACGCCTGTGGTCCTAGTATCCAGGTTGGTGCACATCCTATCTACAGTTATTCACAAATTATACAGCGTTATTCAGCTAAGATGTCGGCCCCAAATAAGTCGTGAACAGTTTAAGATACTGACATTCTGTTTTCACTTTCGTTAATGGTATTCATAATTGAACAAGTAGTACTTTTCCAGGCTTTTGACAAAATTTATTGGCTCACACGTTTCCATACGAGAACGCAATTTTATGCAATAACTGCTGATGTTATACTATTAAGTTTACTCTCGTGAGAGTCTCGAGATGTGTGACAACAGTCTCGAGAGTATCGAACGCGAGCGTTGGCCATCACTAGTAAATACCCCACATGTCTCTTACCACGGTCTGATATATTCACCCACGATAAGAATTCGTAGTTGATAAATTTGTCCTTTAAAAACAATCAAATGGTCAATTATTAATGACTTGGTAAAAGTTTAACGCTGCGTTATCAAATTCCCGTGTTGCAGGAAACTTTTTTAACATACATGTTAACTAACGGACCGTTAGAAGCATCTCAAAAAGGGATTCCCCTTTTCGGTTGAGCCAGTCTATAATCCGGTCTTCTCTCCATGAAATTGTAGGTAAAATTTGATTTTCTTATTGTGTTAATCTGCATTGCCAATTACTAGGGCAGATCCTTCGGGAATATTAGGTAACAATTGTTCAGTGAACCATTTTTCATACACTCCACCTGTCATTTCATCGTGTGCGTCTGCCGTATTCTCTTGGCACATAAATATTAATTCGGCACTGTTAACGAACCCTTTTTCATTCCCGCCATGAGCCAAGGCAAACTTTTATTCACGAGCCCTAGGTGGCCTTAAGACCTGCGCTAACACACTCACTTGCTGCCTGGCGTGCACTTTTAATTGTCGTGTATCTCCGTTCTTTTGTCACGGCGAGGCCTATGTTTGCCCAAGCCTCATCTGTTTAAAACAATCGCATCATCTCCTTCAGTACGGACACGTTTGTTGGCCCTTCTTACATATTCAAACCCTATATAATGAAGAAAGCTACTTAAAGTGGGCTTACCGGGCGAGTTGGCCGTGCGCGTAGAGGCGCGCGGCTGTGAACTTGCATCCGGGAGATAGTAGGTTCGAATCCCACTATCGGCAGCCCTGAAAATGGTTTTCCGTGGTTTCCCATTTTCACACCAGGCAAATGCTGGGGCTGTACCTTAATTAAGGCCACGGCCGCTTCCTTCCAACTCCTAGGCCTTTCCTATCCCATCGTCGCCATAAGACCTACCTGTGTCGGTGCGACGTAAAGCCCCCAGCAAAAAAAAATAAAAATAAAGTGGGCTTCGAAAAATTTGGCAGAGTACTGTCGCCATTTAACCTGTTTAAAAGTATGGTATGTTTAATGCTGGTGGTATGTTCTCAAAGAACAAGGAATGAACGATGAGATGGACTCCACTTCTACTTCTACTGCCGTACCGGTATTGCTTGATCACTCTCTTATTTGTTCTGGCGTTTTCAGAGGATCTTTCGTTTTCTCGTTCCTTATTCTGTATATTACATGACGTTTTGAGCACCCGGTAGTTTAACCTGTTCCTACCGTACGTAAAATAACGGCTGATAATTTTCGGGGGGGGGGGGACTCGGCCCCTGGCTACGACACTGCTTTTATTGTCATTAGAGCGTGTGTAATTTATCGAAACGTTACGGCTTTCCTACGAAGATCTTCTCTTTTGCTAGTGTTTTAACGTTGCGCTAACACATCCAAGGTTTTTGGCGACGCAAAAGGACTGGGAAGGTAGCGATTCACTGCCATGTTTTGAAGACCAGGCGACCCCTCTGGCCCAGATTATTTTAAGGGAAGAAGCACTTTTCAGGGATACATTTTTACTTAAACTGGAATGTATATCTACCCTTAGCCCCGTTTCTTGATACGGAGTCGGGGATGAGGTGAGATATTTTACGGCCGGATGCCCTCCCTGATGCCAGTTTCTGTTGAGGAAATAATGATGAAAAGAATGAAGCTGGGTAAGGAAGTTGAAGGAATCAGCTGTGCGCTCTGACTAGGAACTGGGCTAGCATTTGGTTGGAAATTACACCACCGAAAACCATCTCAGAGCAACCTACGGTGGGGCTCGAACGCATTCGCCTCCCGAATGCACAGCTTGACTCCATAGCCGTAGCATGGCTATTCCACATGGTGATACTATTACTGGGTGTTACTCCAGCCCGGCTTACAACATATTTCTAATATTATAAGTAAGTGGAAATTAATTAAATCTTTCTTGGAGTGCATCTGAGAGGAGAGATGTGTTCATTGCGATGTCCAGGAACCCACCATTCCGCTCCAAGAAGTACATTTACTTTTATAACCTAATGAAGAGTATTACCAAATACTTTAATACACGAATACCGGAGAGCTCTATCTCAACATCATTGAGTGGAGTGCGAACAGCGACGGTGATGACATCTAGCGTGTTGGTGTGAACTGCATACTTGTCAATGCTACAGTTCAGAGGAATGTATTCATTCGAAATATTTTTGTTAAAATAATTGAACAATCATAATAATTAAGGATGAATTTTTAAAATATGAAATGCCTCCTTTATAAACCTCCAAATGAGCATTATGTTAGCTGTGCCTTTCGCTAAGTCTTAAAAATTAAAAGCAGAATTTGTTTGAGGATCCACCCAGCCTCTGGGAGGAATATTTAACAACTATTCTCTTCTCTCCTTTCTAGCCTTTTCCCAATTACCTGGCGCAGGACTTTATATGGACTTTTCTTTTTTTTTTTTCTATTGGCTTTACGTCGCACCGACACAGATAGGTCTTATGGCGACGATAGGTCAGGAAAGAGCTAGGACTGGGAAGAAAGCGGTCGTGCCCTTAATTAAGGTACAGTCCCAGCATTTTCCTGATGTGAAAATGGGAAATCACGGGAAACCATCTTCAGGGCTGTCGACAGTGGGGTTCGAACCCACTATCTCCCGAATACTGGATACAGGTCGCTCTTAAGCGACTGCAGCTATCGAGCTCGGTTGTATGAACTTAGCCTAGTTTCGCGGCCGGATGCCTTTTCTAACACCAATCATATGTGGAGGATAGGCTATATATTCACTGTTGCGTGTTCCTGTGGTTGTTTCTCGTGTGATGTCTTGAATATCTTTGAAGATGCGTATGAATACTAACACACACCCGTAGCCCCGATCTACAGGAATTAACGGACGTGATTACAATCTCCGACTCAGTCGGTAGTCGTACCAGGGCCCTCTGAACCGAAGGCCAGTACTCTGACCATTTCGTGGTGGTGATTGTTGTTTTAAGAGGAAGTTCAACGGGGCAACCAATCAGAAGGGAAATGGAAGAGGTCCAACACTCCGAAGAATGAAGGTATCATCAAAAGAAAGAGAAGGGCCACGAAGCCAAAGCGCCTGAGGGGGGGCAGATAACTTAACAACTTCCATGATTTATTAATATTTGGGGAAAGAAAAGCTGCAATTAAGTAGCCTGAGTTTTGGTCCATTATTTTGACTTCTTCTTCTTTTCTTCGGCACGGTCGATCTTCCCGAGCTCTACAGGGGAACTTACCTCACGCTGCTATCTCGCTTTTGCTATAGGCCTACTTTGAATTTTCTGTTTTAACTCTGAAGCCAGAAATGCGTAAGGAAGAAGCTTCCGGATTTCCTAAAGTCTCTTTCACAAATTTATGCATGAAGAATTACCATACACACGTATTCAATCAGTTGGACTGGTGCTCAAGCCTATGCCAATGATACACTGAAATTATTTTCTTATGCCGGGCTGAGTGGCTCAGACGGTTGAGGCGCCAGCCTTCTGATCCGAATTTGGCAGGTTCGATCCTGGCTCAGTCCAGTGGTATTTGAAGGTGCTCAAATACATCAGCCTCGTGCAGGTAGATTTGCTGGCATGTAAAAGAATTCCTGTGGGACTAAATTCCGGCAGCTCGGCGGCTCCGTAAAAGTAGTTAGTGGTACGTAAAGAAAAATATTGTTTTCTTACAGTAAAAAAAAAAGCTGACCGAATTCGAAACTCCTGGCTTTCAATTTCAAGACTACCGCGATAACCATTACGCTACAGGCTCACAAGTTTTCGTTGGGGAAATTTATGGCACTATTTAACTATGTGGACACTCAAGTTTGAGTGTACTAGAGTTCCATATTTGTTAATGTTATCGGTTTTACGTCCCACTAACATTTCAGTAGAGTATTTGATTGATTTCTTAATATAAGGGGCATAGAATGTAACCTCAACACAGATACGAGATTATTCCATTTTTAAATACTCGCGGTCCTTATCAGTTCCCACGCCATTATGTTGCTGGGTAATTTGTGCAGCGCATAACATTTTTCTTGATATATAACTGCCCTCAGTGACAAATACTTGTCCATTGTAAACAACTCACCAGTGCGCCAGGAATCATACAGATGGCAATATGTTATTGGAGAGTTGGTCACACCAAGCCATGTAGGTAGCAGCACTATCGACTTTCTTGCTGAAAACAGCAAGCTGTCTGGTATTGGTGTATTAAAGTATTTGGTATTACACGCCATTTCCATTTCTGAAGTAGCTACTTGCATTCCTATTGGCCAATGTAAAGTGGCACGTGATCTCGTTCCCGTCAATAATGTTAATCATAACCCATTACTAACCCCAGCACAATAAAAGCGCAAGAAAATGTATCGAGACCAATGGTCTTGTTCAGGTCCTACCCTAACGTCCGCACGGCAAGAACCATTCCAGACTAATCGTGTTTTCACGCGAAACTAGAGGCCTAGGGCCGCTTCGCGGCTTCTAACCTGGGGGATTACGCCACCCAGACCCCCTTTGCTTGTCCTTATATCACTGGTCTTGTCCAGGTCTTATCCTAACGTCCGCACGACAAGAACAGCTCACCAATCGTCCAGCAATAATCACCACCACCCGCTATCGAAGCACCACTCATTCAATAGCTCCTAAGTACAGAGGCTGGCAGCATTGAGCATCGCTTGACAATATCCTTCCCAAGAAGGCCGCGAGCGTGTAAACAAACGACAGTCGTTTCGCAGTCTTGTCAGCCGGGCAGGAGTAATGATTATTACTGAAATATAATAAAAGCGATAATTTTGGAATTGGTAAAATCAAAATCGTGAATATTTGGGAAAAAGCATAGGTTCTCTGAACAGGTAGTGACAATTTCCCATCAGATTCACCAGTTCACCACTACCGCTTTGTCTGACACTTTCTTATAGTTCAATATCGTTCCCTACGTATTCTTTATCTTCCTCATCAATAAATTCTTCCCCTGAATCACTATTTACGAGCAAACATTCAACGTCGTCAACAACAGATAAAGTATACGTCAAGACGCCATGATAGCAAGAGATTAGCGGGAAAATGTTTCACTCCAACGAAGCCAAAGTTAATAACACCAGATCGCTTTCAAAACACGCGAAATGGAGAGTTATATCTGCCATACAGAACTTCTTTGAACATTTCCATGGAAATTCAAAGCGTGTCCTCTTTCTAGCTCGTTGGTGATAAGTTCTTTTGTAGATTCCTTTCCGAATCACCCAGCAGCAATATGTCATCAGGAAAGGCACAATGAGTGATATACACTGACCTCAGAAACTTATGGCCGAACTTGAATTTCTGCACCTTCCCATTACACGATTTGATCACATCATCCATTAAGGTAATGAAGAGAAGTGGGCTGAGGATGCAGCCTTGTTTGAGTCCCACTGAGGTCTCAAACACCTAAGACTCTGCATTGCAGGTTCGAACATAATTGTGACATCGCCTGTACAGGCTGTTGATCAACATTTTCTTTCCTTTAGTGTCTTCCAAATTTCAACTCTCGGAATGGTGTCAAAGGCTTTCTCTAGGTCGACGAAGGCGAGATACACCTCTTTTCCGCTGATCTGTCTGATGGTAATAATAAGGTCTTGGGTGCTTCTTCCTGGCCGTAACCCACACTGCGCTTCATCGAACTGTGGTTCTACAACTTGTCTTAATCTATCTTCCAGGATCCTTGCATATATTTTTCCCATCACGTTCAGGAGCGATATGCCACGATTGTTTGTGCAATCTCTGTTGTCCCCTTTCTTGAATATTGGAAGAATGATACCGTACTCCCAGTCAGTTGGTACCTTCTTTGTTTTCCAGGCCAGGTTGATTATACGGTGGAACAAATCTTCACCACTTTTGCCCATAAACTTGAGCATCTCAGGTGCTATCTGGTCGTGGCCTGCAGCTTTGCCTAGTTTCATTTTCATCAGTACACGTTTTAGTTCCTCAGTACGTAATTTCTCACAGGTCCCATCTTCCTCTTGGCGCTGCTGTTCTTCTCCAGCTTGATCGTTATCCTCAATTTCCATTTTTCCTCCGAGCAGTTCTTGAAATTGTTCTTTCCACCGTTCCATGATGTCATTTTCACTTCGGAGGAGGTTTCCGCTTTTGTCCTTTATGAACTTGTTTGCAAAGATTTCAGTACCCTGTAAAACAGCTTTTGGTTATTTTGTAGGTTTCCTTCCATTGTTTCTCCGAACTTTTCCCACAATTGTTGTTTTGAATCACTGCGTTCTTCACTGCAATCCTTTGTTTTTTTTTGTAGGCCTCATAATCACTTGGGTGTTTAGTGAGTAAGTACACTGACTCACAGAGCAAATGCAACACCAAGAAGGAGTGGTCAGAACTTTATGCCAATTGCAGGGTAGACTGACGTCACTGAGGTATGCTCATGATGTGAAATGCGCCGCTGTGCTGCGCACGTAGCGAACGATAAATGGGACACGGCGTTGGCGAATGGCCCACTTCGTACCGTGATTTCTCAGCCGACAGTCATTGTAGAACGTGTTGTCGTGTGCCACAGGACACGTGTATAGCTAAGAATGCCAGGCCGCCGTCAACGGAGGCATTTCCAGCAGACAGACGACTTTAAGAGGGGTATGGTGATCGGGCTGAGAAGGGCAGGTTGGTCGCTTCGTCAAATCGCAGCCGATACCCATAGGGATGTGTCCACGGTGCAGCGCCTGTGGCGAAGATGGTTGGCGCAGGGACATGTGGCACGTGCGAGGGGTCCAGGCGCAGCCCGAGTGACGTCAGCACGCGAGGATCGGCGCATCCGCCGCCAAGCGGTGGCAGCCCCGCTCGCCACGTCAACCGCCATTCTTCAGCATGTGCAAGACACCCTGGGTGTTCCAATATCGACCAGAACAATTTCCCGTCGATTGGTTGAAGGAGGCCTGCACTCCCGGCGTCCGCTCAGAAGACTACCATTGACTCCACAGCATAGACGTGCACGCCTGGCATGGTGCCGGGCTAGAGCGACTTGGACGAGGGAATGGTGGAACGTCGTGTTCTCCGATGAGTCACGCTTCTGTTCTGTCAGTGATAGTCACCGCAGACGAGTGTGGCGTCGGCGTGGAGAAAGGTCAAATCCGGCCGTAACTGTGGAGCGCCCTACCGCTAGACAACGCGGCATCATGGTTTGGGGCGCTATTGCGTATGATTCCACGTCACCTCTAGTGCGTATTCAAGGCACGTTAAATGCCCACCGCTACGTGCAGCATGTGCTGCGGCCGGTGGCACTCCCGTACCTTCAGGGGCTGCCCAGTGCTCTGTTTCAGCAGGATAATGCCCGCCCACACACTGCTCGCATCTCCCAACAGGCTCTACGAGGTGTACAGATGCTTCCGTGGCCAGCGTACTCTCCGGATCTCTCACCAATCGAACACGTGTGGGATCTCATTGGACGCCGTTTGCAAACTCTGCCCCAGCCTCGTACGGACGACCAACTGTGGCAAATGGTTATCTGAGAATGGAGAACCATCCCTCAGGACACCATCCGCACTCTTATTGACTCTGTACCGCGACGTGTTTCTGCGTGCATCGCCGCTCGCGGTGGTCCTACATCCTACTGAGTCGATGCCGTGCGCATTGTGTAACCTGCATATCGGTTTGAAATAAACATCAATTATTCATCCGTGCCGTCTCTGTTTTTTCCCCAACTTTCATTCCTTTCGAACCACTCCTCCTTGGTGTTGCATTGTCACTGTCAGTCAGTGTATTTCTTCCACAATTCCTTCTTCTCCCTGACTAGTTCCTTCACCTCTTCTGTCCACCATGGTGTCCTCTCCTGATATTGCCCTCCCCTAGACTTTCCACAGGCCTCGGCTGCAGCTTCAAGGATTACCTCCTTGAACAAGCACCATGTCTCTTCCAGTAGGTCTTCTCCCGCAGGTGACAATTCCAGTAGATCAATCCGTTGTTTCACGGCATCTTGGTAGGCCTACTGGATGGCCTCTTCTCTCAATTTATGCACCTTTATTCTTTCTTTAGATTTCCTCCTGTTAACTGAGTTTTTGGTCTTGATGTTAATGTGAAGCTGCATAACAACCAAACAGTGATCGCTTCCAATCTCATAACCTCTGTATACTCTGGCATCCAAGATATATCTCCACTGGCTACGTGGCACTAGGATGTAGTCAATAATGGATTTCTCATTGCAGCTGGCGACTTCTCTTGTGTTGCGGTGTGCTTCTTTGTGTGGTAACATTGTATTTTCTATTACAAAGTCATTTCCTGCACACATGTTTAGGAGTCCTCTCCCACTGCCATTCTGGTGAATATCTCCGTATTACCCACGCAGGCCCTCCATTCCCTCTGTGTTGTTTCCAACCCTGCCATTGAAGTCACCAAGGGCGAAAATGGTTCCATGGTGTCGTCTACTGTTCTTTGCAATTCATCGTAAAACCTGTCTTTCTCTTCTGAGATGTCATCTTCATTTGGTGCATATACGGCAATGAAAGTAGTGTCTTCATTGGTGCGACTGTTGAGAGTTAGTCACCGAGATCATTCTTTCGTTGATGAATTTCCAGCACTTGACGTAATGTCTGTAGCCTTCGGGGATAACTATGGCGACTCCTCCCTTTGCTCTCTGTTCCTTGTCCACGCCTGAATGAAACATTAAAAACCTTTCACCACTGCTTGGTTCCATTAGCTGTGCACACCCACAGCCTTTCTTCTTGGTCTCTGTTACTTCCAGTATGTTCAGCCTTGCTCTTAGTATTTCCGACAATAGTATGAACTCCTTACCAACTAGTCCCCGTACATTTCAGGTTGCCATGTTCATAGTCCTTTTTCCTCGCTTGGTCGTCAACAGTTTAATCAATCCGGCTTCCCCTCTGTAATTTCTTTTAATAATTGTTTCTCGGATGCTTGGGTTATCAGCCCTAATTCCAAAGCCTTGTGAGAGGGGCTGCCTTCCTCATAGCCCTCGGCCTGCTAGATTTTCTGTCGGGGTTTCTTCCCTTAGCCTTTGGGGTACCTCCCTCTCTGCAAGGCAGCAGTTTTGCGTCTGTCCGGGACTGCTTATTCGGATTTCCCCTTATTCGCAGCTAACCTCCACATTTGAGGGCCGGTGGCTATCCGCCACCTGCGACCCGCCCGGTAGCTGTGGCTCGCTCCGGGGGAATACATTATAAAACTGTTAAAATGATATTTATAACATCATTTTGAATGTTTAAAAATAATTTAAGTAGTGAAATTCCTCAATTTCTTCATTCTCACGAGAACGATGAAACATAACGTGTTGCCTTAGTTTCGAAGTGGTTGACTATTTCTAATCTCCAACACTCAATGAAAGGGAAGTACAACCGAAGTGATTATGGCAGCCCATTGAACAGCCCTGGTGATGTTAAGCCTTCCTTACTGGAAACTCTTAAAACATATGTTGACATATGGTATAGCAGAAATTCCTACAATGATGGTAAACTTAGTAATGAAACGTTCAGGCACTAAAGTTATAATAAGATTTTCCCCATGAGAACATGAGTATAAAAACTCTATTGAGTCTAAACAACCGGTGTCCCGGTTCCGATAGTGCTGTCAACTGAATGAAAATGAAATCAGAATTGAATCGAGAATATGATCGATCGATATGAAGTTTCTAAACCGTTATTATCTATATCACATACACATTATATAACATTATATAACATTTCTCGATGCGAATCTTGTTCCTGCCTTCTAAAATCTGCTACATCACTCTCCTGCCAGTAGCTAAGTTACGTTAACAGAGGTTGAAAATGTTTATGAACTATACTTGACAAAGGCTAACCTAACCTAACCTAACCTAACCTAACCTAACCTAACCTAAGAAGTCATGAACTGAATTCTGCCCCGATATCTGGTAGGAAATCCTATCACTTTATCACTACGTGTAGCCTTGACTCTGTCACTGTTCTGAAAGGTATTTTCCTCTTTCTGGTTGGCATGGTATTTTTCGGAAACGGGGGTGTTATAGGAGGTAGGTTAGGATTCCTCACTGTATCTCGTTCTGTTTCTTCATCCACTAGTATTATCGGCACACTATATCTTGGTGCATTTGTGTACAGGGGTGAGGAGTAAGGAAAGAGGTGTCCCGGTTCCGATAGGGCTGCCAACTGAATGAAAATGAAATCAGAATTGAATCGAGAATATGATCGATCGATATGAAGTTTCTAAACCGTTATTATCTATGTCACATACACATTATATAACATTATATAATTTCTCGATGCGAATCTTGTTCCTAGCATGAATTAATCTTGTTCCTAGCATGAATTATATAGTTTGGCTTTGCTGTGTAAACAACAACAGTACTAGTACGTAAAGTGTACGCCAGATGTCGCACAACGATGCTTAAGCGATTCATAGTTTGTGTTTCAAAGGTTGCCAGTACGGATCTCGAAGATTGCCGAAGTCGACCGATCCAGCGCTAGGGTGTAAATGCACCAAGATAAAGTGTTCCGATAATATATAAGCAGGTTTGAGTCTATCAATGGAAACGTTAACATCTTCGCCCTTGATACTGATGGTGAAATATTTGTCCTGCCTCTTTACCACTCGGAACGGTCCTTCATAAGGTGGCTGGGGAGATTTTTAAAATTTGTCTGTCCTCAAGAACACGTGTGAACTACAAGAGAGGTCTTTATGAATAAATTTAGGCCTGGATGTCACTGTCCTAGGTTTAGCGGGCTTAAGATGCTTAATGTGATCCGAGAGATGGGTCACACAGGTATCTGGATTGTACTGTAACTGCATTGAGTGTTCGAAAACACTCCAGGAAGTCTGATGGTGGTTCCATACATCATTTCTGCAAGGGAGTAGTTGAAGTCTTCTCGAATGGCTGCTCGTAGACCAAGTAGCACTGTCGGTAGCCTCTGAGTCCATCTGGGGTTCTTGTGTGCTCTGATTGCTGCTTTGAGAGTACGATGTAGCCGTTCTATTTTTCCATTTGCCTGGGGATAGTAAGACGTGGTATGTTGCACCTTCGCTCCGCAGAGCTTTGCTAAGTTTCCAAATAATTGTGATTCAAATTGTTTCCCTTGGTCCGTAACAATTACTTCTGGAACTCCAAATCTACTTATCCAATTGTTGTAGAAAGAACTTGCTACTGACTGGGCGGTGATATTGGCCATTGGAATGATTTCCAATCCAACTACTGAATCGATCAATGCAAGTAAGGCAGTAAATGTTGCCCTCTGATGGTGGTAAGGGTCCAATTATATCCATATGAATGACTTTGAATCATTCAACTGGTTGCTCGAAATTTCCGACTGGAGATTTAATGTGCCTTGTCACTTTGTTTTGTTGACAACTAATGCAATATTTAGCCCATTTACACACATCATTTCTTATTCCTGGCCATATAAACTTGGCAACAACGTTTTTGACTGTTGCTTTCACGCCAGGATGTGCCATATCGTGAATCTGTTTGAAAATATTTGTGCGAAATAAATTTGGAACAAAAGGGAGAATGTTATTAGTAGAGACATCACACCACAACATGTACTGAGAACCTAACTGACACTGTTTGAATTTCAGTGATGTATTGCCTTGTCGTAACTGCTTCAGATCTTCATTATTTTCTTGATGCTTTGCTATGACTTCATAATCAATTACTGAAATTTCATCAAGTCTTGACAGAGTATCGGCTACCACATTATCTCTGCCACTGAGAAGACGTACCTATGTCGGTCGTGAAATGCAAGATGCACTGCTGGTGCAGTAGTTGCCGAGGGGATGGCTTCTCATTCTTTTGTTGGAGAACGTAGGTGATTGGTTTGTAGTCCATAAAAACGGTAAATTCTCTACCTTCAATGAGATTCCTGAATTGTTTCACTGCCAGGTATATTGCAAGCAATTCTTTATCATATGCACTGTAATTCTTCTGCGCACAGCTAAGTTTTTTTGAGTAGAAAGCTATGGGTTTCCAACAAATATTTCTTGTCCATTTCTCCCTTTAAAGGTTTATCTTAAGGGAATTTAAAAGCTTCAGCAACGGTATATTTCGATTTACAACCACGAACGCAGCAGGAACGACCCATTTTTGTGAAAAGCTACAGCACGGCAATATAAACACTATTCCCCCTAAAAAAACATCATATACACTCCTAACAGTACACCATACTAATAAACTATTATAGATTACTATTTTACCAAATATATACTTTATACTTCAATAACTCGATCAAAATAAAACTCTTTAACAGATTGTAAACACAGATATGTACCAACCACATGTCTCAAACGTTCGCCCACGAAGACGCCATTTTCCTCCCAATCGATAGTAGCATTACGGTCTGATATATTGTAGTCGGTCTTGCATCAATAAATCTCATCGGGAAACGATTTGTTGCGGAATTTGAGTCAGCCGTGATGTTTGGGTAATCTCAGCGACTGTGACCTATCAGGTACAGCCTAGATGAGGTATTTTCCCGACAAACGGAAAGTGACTCCACAGTTCTTATCTCGAATTCACTGAACCCTGATACTTTTGTTCATAATATAGAATATTTTCTTATTATTAAGCGCCAAGAGCGTGAATTGACTCGAGATTTTTTACAAAAATTTCAAAGTTATTCATATAGTAGAGACATCACACCACAACATGTACTGAGAACCTAACTGACACTGTTTGAATTTCTGCTGCATTTACAAAAACAATAAATCTGCATTTTTTATGATAATAGGTCTACTTCAAAATTCACATTATTATTATTATTATTATTATTATTATTATTATTATTATTATTATTATTATTATTATTATTATTATTATTATTATCCTCTTTCCTAAAGACAGGCACGACATCTGTCCACTTCCAGTCTGGAGGAAGGAATAGCGTCGTCGTTTCCCTTTTTGCACAGTTTCATGAGTGAAATACAGAGTGGGAAAATAAAACTGGCCCAGTATATTATTTACAATAGGACAGTAGGACAGCAAGGCTGATTCTGGATCATTAGTCACCATTTCTCCTGCAGAATCAGCACCCGAGGTTATTGACCCCTAGTAAAGTAGTATGACTATGTCGATTCACGGATTTTACATAAGAGAGTAAGCCTAACCTCACAGACGCCACCTTGGAAGATCTTAACCTCAGTGTTATGACCAGTTGCCCTTCCCGATGAGGATTTTACATAAGAGAGCATGAATAACCTTACAGTCGCCATCTGGAGGGGCCTAACCACAGTTTTATGGGCAGGTGCCCTTCCCGACGTGGACAATCGCATCTTGGAGGTACCTAACCTCACATGACCTAGTTCTTAGGCTATATGCCCTTCCCGGCGTGCACAGTTGTCAACGTAAAGGGCCCAACCTCAGTTTTACAAGAAGATGCCCTTCCCGACTTGGACAGTCGCTATCTGAGCGCCGGCGTGATTTTGTTGCACGATAACGCAACACCTCTCAAGGCCCGCCAAACGAGAGAACTGCTGCAGCGTTTCAAGTGGGAGGTCTGGCAACAACCACCCTACAGTCCTGACCTAGCGCCATGTGACTTTCATCTGTTCGGTAAGTTCAAAACGGAGCTGGGTGGTCGACGTTTCCAGACCGATGAGGAGGTGAAGGCCGCTGTCTCCGAGTAGTTGCAGAACGCTGGAGGAAATTTCTACGCATCCGGCATCGACAAGTTGGTTGTGGGTTCGCAGAAATGTTTGGGGTCTCTTGGAAACTATGTGGAAAAGAGACGTTACAGTGTATGTCGTTATAGTCGTGTTGCTATTGTATAGGTGGTGTAATAAATGGCCATAACTGGGAAGTGCAACTTATTTTCTGATCTGCCCTCGTATGTCATATATTTACTCATATTCCAAATAAATCAGTCATTGAACATACCCTACCATCTAGATCAGGGCTTCTCAGGATGCACATGCCTGGTGCATGCACTGCGCACGCTGCAAAAGACGACTTCGCTTGGTTGACCAGACTGCAGACCCCACTCCTCGATTTGGA
Source organism: Anabrus simplex (assembly GCF_040414725.1). Lineage (NCBI taxonomy): Eukaryota > Metazoa > Arthropoda > Insecta > Orthoptera > Tettigoniidae > Anabrus > Anabrus simplex. The sequence goes on from NC_090265.1 coordinate 732,839,070, forward strand.
GCAATAGCACTCTTTCCCCGCGCATGTCTCGCTCGCTCCCCCCGTCTCCCTCTTCCTCACTTGCTCCGTAGCGCACCAAATCCAAGCCGAGTTGAGCCGAGCTTAGCCGAGTAGCCCAGAGACGATGCGTTGGTCCGAGCCGAGCCGAGCGGGACCGATGCACAGCGCACGGAGCTCCTGCGCCTCGATTTTGGGCGTTTGAGAGGCCCTGATCTAGATTCTCAAGTATGTATAAAAATCAGTATATGACCTCATGCGAATTAAATAAACATGTTAATGTAGTTAAGAAGATATTGATCCAATTACATGAATGGTCGAGAATAAAATACAATATATATTCCTGCAAATATATTATGTGATATCTATTCATTTTTATTCTCTATAGAAAGTAGTAATAACTATCCATGTTAACCGACGTATGCATAATTAATTTTTAAGGAAATGGGATTTTACAGTAGAAATACAAAGTCAAAATGATCAACTTAATGAAGAATTTATTTCATAAGAATTCTTTTCGATGATCTTATCCTGTCATAATATTTTATAAATTATGCAATACGTCGTCACTATCCGAAGATGTGGATTCTCGATCAAAAATAACGTCATTGCATCACAAACATATACAATCCTAGTTTGCGTCAATAATCTCATCTTTTTCTTTAAAATTCCATTACGTCTATTATATCATCGTAGCAATACATATTCCTTCAATTCATTCCTCATTACATTCATATAACATCTTCTCCATTTCCCATATCATATCATATCATATCTCTTCCTATTTTTTTTCAAATATTCCACGTATAACCTATTTTGACGCATAAATCATTTTATCCTCGTCCATTCATGTCATTGGATCAATATCTTCTTAACTAACATTAACATGTCTCCTGTCTGCCGTCATATCCATATCTAGCATTATTCTATCTCCTTATGATAACGTATAACCTCCATATATTAACACATCATTCGGCATTTTATCGAGATCCTAAAATATTCCACTCATAATCACTTCAGATATGACACGGCATAACATGTTGCGATTATTTGATTTCATTGAAATATCATTATCAAAATATTATATCGCGCTCCCTAACTGGGGTTGGTTCCCCTCTGGCGTATTCGTTCAGCTCGGTATCATCCGGATAGTCCGCCTCAAGTATTCTTAGAGTGCCATGGCGATCCTGAATTGCTCAATTGAAAAGACAAAACACAATGATGAAATCGGCTGTAACATATTGACGTTATCAAAGCCTTCTAACATAATTTTATTGAGATTCAGTTTCAGATTGCTTTCTGTAGACTTAATTGCTATCAGATCTCCAATACGGTATGTCTGTTATTATTCATGTTTACTTCGTATAGAATTGTTTTATGAATTATTATGTGTTGACGCTGCGTTATATCGAATTATTTCCTCTCTGATCAAGGCCCTGTCCTTGCCGTCTTCAATATTGCTGCTAATCCATCCTTGTTGCATTTGAATTATATAACGCGTATATTACATTAATCTTCTTATATTTGTGCGTTATTTTGTTATCTGAACGCTTCAAATATTCTTTTTCTTTCTTTCTTGGATTTACTTCTTTTACAATAGCTTTATGAGACTGAATTATTTTGTTAAATAATACACTTAAATAAATAAAATTAAGTAGATAGAAACACACAATAACACATTAGTCTCGACATCACATTAACAGTTAGCAAGTGGCTATGCAGTTTAGGTCATGTAGCTATCAATGAGTTTGAACCTCAATGCCGACAGCCCTAAGGATGATTTTCCGTGGTTTCCCATTTTCACATCAGGCAAATGCTGGGGCTGTACCTTAATTAAGGCCACGGCCGCTTCCTTCCCACTCCTAGCCCTTTCCTACCCCATCGTTGCCACATGACTTATCTGTGTCGATGCGACTTAAAGCAGATCGTAAAAAAACTATTCTGCCTGATCATTACATTATTACATTCACTAACAACAAACCCTCCTCAATCGACACTCCAGCTATCGAAATGGGCCTCGGTAGGCAGAAAGAACAGTGTATTCATATGTTCTACGCAAAACTCCAGCTGCGTATGAAGAATGGTTCCGGAGCACCAGGAAGCATGATTGCATAACCACAATAAGTTTTAAAAAGTAAAATTATAACATTTATTGTTTCATGACATTTTCGTGCTTGCGATAAATGATTGGAATTCCTCAAGGCAGTATTATTGGACCTTTATGTTTTCTTCTCCATATTATAATTATTCTTTATTATAATTATTATTTCCCTCTGGATCTACAGTATTTCCTACCTTAATGATCCTTAATGGAGAGAAATAACATTGCCCAACCTAGGCGAACGTCTTCAACTATACTCTAGATAAAATAATAGTGTGATAGTAATAAGCATAATAATAGATAAGAGTACTCGAATACACAAAACACAAATTAAATTAACTAACAGGTAAGTTAATGAAATAGCGGGCCCTCCCCACAGTGATCACTGCGCGGAGGGTCGTGGTATTCACCCGCTATTCGACGGTTACCAGAGATCCACGAGGCTGCTCGCGAATATGGTAGGGGTTTGGTATGGAGAGGTAATTGCTCCCCCTGCAGTGCCAACTGCTGGCTGGAGCCTGAAGATTTCTCAAACGTTCGCGAGGCTACTCACGATGGTAGTAGTAAATTGGTATAAAGGGATAGTTGACCCCCCCCCCCCCCCCCGCAGTGCTGACTGCTGGTTGGGACCTGCAGATTAACAAAGGGATAACTGTATCGTGACAAGCAGGACCTCCCCGCCGTGTTCACTGTGCTGTGGAGACTGTGAATATCATATAATTGGCGGTTCCCATGGAATTGCTAGGCTGCTAACGATAATAGAAATGGCAACTCAACACAAGGAGGTGTAGCGACATCCTCCTCTCTTCTGGCTGAATCTCGCGAACTTTGCACATTTCGTAAATACTACCTCACAACTCGCTGACCTACTACCAATCCACTGATTCAGCCAAGACATTACATAAACCCACTGCAGTAGTTTGCCGTACTGCTTCACTCCACACATTATACATGCAATAAATAACAATATTTAATTTACTTTTCCCACTGTTAACCACTATAACTATCCATCATCAGCCAAAATAACTTCACCTCATTACTACCTCTCTTCACAATCAAGCGTTTCTCATGTCTCTTGTTATATCACCACTATATAACCATCAGACATATCCCGCACGCCCACACACCCCTGCAATTCCTCTCAGTCACCTCATCACTACCTCTCTTACCAATCAGCCATATAAACTCCACATTTCAAATTATCATCCAACTCCTATACAAAACACTAGACATTTCAAATACAATGACCTCTTACCAAACTTATACCACTCATGATCACGTTCATCAACTCTCTGAACATCATCTTCTCCCAGTCACCTCATCACTACCTCTCTTATCAAACGGACGTACAGACCCAAAAATCTCCGAATCCACGTTTGCCATGCTCTATCTATAAAACAATCATTTTCTCTCCACCATACCACAAAATCTGCCTCTTGCATCTAACAGAACCTCAACCGCCCACCATATCATCACTAGCACTCTTATCACTCAAACATCTTTAGATTATATATACAAGACACTATACATGTCCAATACACATACCTCTTACCAAACATATACCCTTCAGAATCACGTTCATCATCTCTCTAAACATATACAACAAACATTGCACACACCACCACTTACTATAATCACCCTCACATATCACCAAATCTACCCCTTATGCATAACAATCCAATTACACCACTCCAAACTCCATATTAAATTACAATTAAATGACTTCCTCACTCTTAGCTCACACATAATTAATACACACACTATATCACCACCTCGTATCACTTTTCATTATTACCTAGCTTACTTACTATTACTACTTGATATTTTGCTTCTCGTTACTATACCTTCATCATTTTCACCTTTCTTGCCCCATAGTTCCTTTAAACTCATGCTTCTCCCTTTAGTCATAGTTCCTTTTATTTCTGCTTCTTCCCTCAAACCATTATTTACACTATGCGTGTGTCCACTTGCTATTTCTTATGTTTTTCTCTTCCTCAGCACTTCACAGATTCCTTTTATAATCGCCTCATTGGTCTCCGATCTCGACGCCCTAAAGTCACACAGCTCACTGCTTCCATTTGATCTTTCCTTTACACCAATTCCGTCTTCTCCAGCGCTGCTTATATTGACTGTCTTTCTTCCACTCTCTTCCCTATCACTGCTTCCTGCATCAGGCCCTCGTCAAGCGTGCCTACTCGTTTCGTTCTTATTTCAATCCTCCTCCATAGACAAAAGTTTCGACACGCCCCACTTTCGAGTCCAGCATCTATTGGACACCACCAGCACTTGGCCCCTAATATTAGCTCTCAACCCTAGTAGTCTTTCCCTGATCATGTGCTTCCTCATTATTTTGAAATTTCTATTTCTCTCTCTTCCCCAGTCTCTCTTAGTCCACATTTTTCCTTCTGCAGGTTTCCGGTGTTTCTGATTACTATATCTGCCATCAGTGAGGATAGCAACATGACCTTAATTGGTCTTCACCCCCCTAGCCTGCCTATCCTCTTCACGCCATCTATATAGACCTCACTGAAGTTGATTTCCATTTTTTGTATTTTGTAAATGTTATTGTTTGATCTCGTGTGAGCTTCCTATTGTTGGGTATTGTTCCGGGATTAATTGTATCATCTCCTTCTTTGGTGGTTCCTATGGTGATGGTGATGATGATTGTTGATTGAAGAAGCGGGATTGGCTGATTTTCTGTGAAAGACCTTAATCATTATGGGGTATTTTATGTTAATTCGTCCCTTCTAAGATATATTTGAACATATTTCTTCACTCCTTCGTGGTAATATTTTCCACGTTTATTCGTATTTTAATGTACTTGATGTAAACTCAATCTTGTGGATAATGATGAAGAAATGACTTGCGGAAGATCAGTGGGGTTTTCTTCATACCATCAAATTTAACAACAACAAAACTGAATTTTGTTAAAAGAATGAAGTTAACGATGTACCTGAAATTATATTTTAAGCTAGTCGAATTGTAACAGGTAAATTGAAAGAATGGCAAACAGGAATTGTCGGTCCAATATACAAGAATAAAGGTACCGGCAACAAAAACAGCCCGAATAATTATAGGGGTATGTCTCTATTAGATTCCCTAATTAAAATTTATACAGGAGTTTTAGCTAATAGATTAAGTGAATGGGCGGAAAGAAGGCGGTTTTTCAGATTACCAAGGGAATTTTAGAAAAAGAAAAAGAGCGGTAGACAATATAATGGTAGTGAAGACGATTTTAGAGATACATTAACATGGGAAGGGGCATAGTGTTTGTGGCGACAGTTGATTTTGAAAAGGCGTTTGATAAGGTAAATAGCAGCGCGCTAGTAGAAAAATTGGGTAGGTTGGGGATTTCAGGGAAGATGATACGTGCAGTGGAGGTCATATATAAGGAAGTCAGGTGCTGTGTTAAACTGGAGGAAAACAGGTTGTGTAGGCTCTTAGAGTCTAAGGTGGGATTAAAACAAGGATGTACATTATCCCCGATATTGTTTATTTTATTTATTTATTTATTTATTTATTTATTTATTTATTTATTTATTTATTTATTTATTTATTTATTTATTTATTTATTTATTTATTTATTTATTTATTAGCTGAGGCACCTGAGCTAAAGTTCGCTGTGGTGCAGTACATTCTAATATTATGGCTTCAGAGTATTTATAAAGTAAATTAATACAATCCAGTAATACAAGTTTGATACATCAAATCAGTTAATAGTAATTTTGGTTACATGAATAGAGCTAAGTACTACATATCACACATATGTTACGTTAGTTTCATAAACTATTAATATATCCTATAAAATAATCATATGTACCGGTATATGTTTTGTTTTATATAATTGAATTGTTTCATAATGATACACTGTAAGAGTAAACAAGCAGTCACACCAGCTACTAAATATACAAGAAGGAAAATGTAAAAGTCAGTGTCAAAATTCGTTAAATTTACATTTTTTTCTACTTAAGATAATTATTTAACTTCTTTTTGAACATTTTTATTGAAGAGGCGTTCTTTATATCTTCCGGCAGTTTATTGTAGAGACTAACAGAATAATGCCATATGGAATTAATTCCATATTTATTTGAATGGATGACAGTGCAGTGAATATTATTAGCATTCCTTGTATTATAATTGTGAATTACTGAATTTGTTTTACATGATGTATTTGAGTGTGCCAAATTACGAATAATTTTATATATCATAACCAATGAAGATTTCTGTCGTAGGCTATCAAGTGAGAGAACATTACACAGTCTGTACAATTGTTCAGTAGGAGTTAACAGAGGCAATTTAAAAAGTATTTTCTATGCTCTTTTATGCAGCATAACAACTCTAGCGAATAATTCCTTAGTATAACATGCCCATACATGGATCATATAAGTAATATGGCTCTCAATTAGCGCTTGGAAAACACTTTTCAATAAATCATGAGAAACTTTGTATTTCAGTCTATTTAATATGCCAATAGCTGGGATCAGTTTGTCACAGATAGATTCAACATGATCCTTCCACGTTAGTGATTCGTCAATAATTAGTCCAAGAAATTTAGCAGCCTTTACTCTAGGCACTGATTGCCCAAAAAACGTCAAGTGTAAATCTAAAAAATTATTACTTTTAGGTTTATGAAATAAAATATAATTGGTTTTTGTCAGATTGATTGTTAATCGATTTTTACAGAACCGCGTTTCAATTAAATTTGCATCATGCTGCATATTTTGTTCAAGTTCTTGAATGGTATCACCGGTATAGAATATATTGGTGTCATCTGCAAAATGTGATAATCTACCTCTGGGATGTAAGTTACCAATATCGTTAATAAAAATAAGAAAAAGTAACGGTCCTAACACTGAGCCCTGTGGGACTCCGACTGAGATAGTTTGGTAATTACTGTTGGTATTCATACAATTCATAAATTGTTCCCTATCTGTGAGATAGTCTATAAACCAGTCTAGCGCAACACCCCTTACGCCAGCTGCTTCCAATTTATTGATTAAAATACCACAATCAACTGTATCAAAAGCTTTCTTGATATCTATAAATATGCCCGATGCTAATTGATCTAAATCTAAAGCTTCTTGTAATTTAATGACAATATCTTCAACAGCATTGTAAGTGCTTGAATTTTGTAAGAATCCGTATTGATATTTATAAAAAAATTATTATTATCTAGAAATTTCAATAATCTCTCTTTAATTATATGCTCCAAAATTTTTAGCAGGATAGGAATGATAGAGATAGGCCTATAATTATTAAGTTCAGTTTTGTCCCCTCCTTTATAGATAGGTAAGACCGTAGCTATTTTAATTCTTTTAGGGACTTTACCCTCTTGTATAGATTTATTGATTAATTTAGTTATATGAGGAATTAAATGATATGCCAATTTCTTAATTGTATTGTTGCTAATACCATAGCAGTCTTCACTACGACTATTTCTTAATTTTTCTATTATATTAGCAACTTCATTTTCATTGGTTGGACTCAAAAACAAAGAATTACTCGATCCACTCCCTAAATTAGGAGGATCATTGAATTGGATATTGCTGAGCATATATTTCGCTATACTAGTAAAATATTCATTAAATATTGTAGAAATTTCTTTTGGATTTGTAACTAGTTCATCATGTATTCTCAAATGAATATCCTTACTTTTGTTAGTATTTCCTATCAATATCTCATTTATAACTTTCCACTGATTCCTTGTGTTCCTTAAATTATTAATATAGTATGAGTTCTCTAATTCTCTCTTAAGTTTGGTAACCCTGTTACACACCAATGAGTAATCTATCTTCAATTGTTGTGATACATAACCACATCCCATTTTTAATCTAACTTGTTGCCTCTTAATTTTACTGTACAATTTATTTTTCTGGTTAATAAGATCTAAATGTTCAGGAGTTATCCATGGGCAAAAACGTCTTGTCCTTTTAATATTTTTCTGCCTATTGTTTTGATTTGTAGCCTCTGTACTAGCTTTTGTTACATACTCAACAATTTTGTTAACTATGGTATCACAACAATCGTCTTCCGTAATCGTTAATGGATTTTTGGACATATACTCATCCACTTTATTAATATTAGTTTTCTTAAATGTTATGAGTTTTCTAGTTACGTTAGTCTTCGGTAATATCTCTAAGTCACAAACCAACATGTTATGGTCACTAAAGTCATGGAAGATATTATATAAATTACATTTACAAGGTTTATTTATATATGCATGGTCTATGAGAGATTTACAGTTATTGGTGATTCTAGTGGGAAAAATTGTATTACAAGCATTCTGATTAAAGCTGTCACAGAGGTTCTTTAGATCTTTACTAAGCGGAGTCTGCTCTAATTTATCAATATTAAAATCACCCATAGTAATACATAGATGTTTGTTATGTTTATTCCAGACATCTTCTAATAAAGTTATGTAATCTTTAGAATATTGTACATGGGGGTTACAGCATGCTAGAACTTTGAGATCAAGTACTGGTACTTCAAGTAATAGTAAGTTAAATGGAATATCAAGACTATTGATAGACAAGATTTCTATTGCTTTATAAGGCTCTTTGATATAAATAACTATTCCGCCTCCTCTTTTACGGATTCGAGAACAGAAATAAGCATCATATCCCTTTAAGTTGTAATATTTCTCTTCATCCGGAAATAACCATGTTTCAACAATTATTATTATGTCTGGAAATTGTAAATCATGAATTAATATAGAAAAATCACTCCATTTGTTACGAATACTTTGGGCATTTGCATAAAATATTCGTAAGTTATTTCCTCTTGCCACTAGCTCACGTAAACTTACTAACTGATGTTCAGTAGTTTCCATATTTTAATGAAAATTTGAACAGACAACTGACTTTTTTTCTGCAGGGATGTTAAACCTATGAAGACTCAAGTGCACATATATCATCAATACATCTGATAAGTACAACATTAGATGTGTCATCTTTCCTTACTAATATTTTTCCGTCCCTAGACCATACATACTTAAACCCTTTCATTCTTAAGTCCTTTGCTCGCTTCAATAATCCTCTTGCTCTTGGAGTCAGGTGATCGTTGATATAGATTGTCTGGTTTGATGCATTGATGCCAATTGTTGAAGATGAAAGTACTCTAGCATTCTTCTTTCCTAATATGAATAACTCTTTCTTCCATCTATTGACAAATTTTACAATTATAGGTCTTGGTTGGGACTTATAACTCGACGGAATTCTGTGAGCAATATCAATATCTTGCTTCTCTATTGTACATCCATCAGCTTCACCAGTGTTCTCTAATATGGTGTAGACATTTTCTCCTTGGACTTCCGGAACACCCTGTACTTCAACACTGTTCCGCCGTAGATACTGGTGTAGTTGTTCCGTCTCATTGTCAGACTTGTCTTTGGCATTTTTTTAACTCTTGTTGGAGTTCTTTGATAACATGATCACGTTTGGAGAGCTCCTCTCGTAAGTCACTAATAACACTTGTATTAAAATCAATGCTCTCCTTTAATTTAATGATTACTTTGTCCACAAGCCGATCTAACAGACTGTCCAAGAAAGTTGAGTTAGAGAGAACATTGTTTACAGCAGAGGTGAGATCAGAGGTTATGCTGGTATCATTTTCCTCCGCTCGGTTGCGCATAACTTCACTCCCGCTTATCTTTATATTCCTTGACTTATTGGCACCACCTTTCTTCTTGGTATTGGACTTCTGAGACATTCTAACCTTAAATGAACCAGCTCAAGCAATTAAGTCTCAGTATTTTAATAAAGACGAGCTGTTCCAATATAAATAATAACTTATTTTCAACGATCACTTACCAATGTTCATGGTATCACACTATCTTGCCGCCAAAACTATATCAGACACGCACTATATACTGAAAACTGTGGAAACACTTACATATCGTTCTTACTCTGCCGCCATCTTCCTTGGGGACATTTTGGATGGACACGGCGGGAAAATCGAAAATCTTGCTAAATAATTTCATTATGCCCTATCTCATCGTCCAAATTTTGCTTACTTCTTTCCAAAACCTGCTGTTGATACCATTGTATCCTCCTGCTGACCTATCCCTGAATTTACCTACCACTCCCAAGACTTCTTCTTTTGAAATGTATTTGTCCAGTTCGAATACTGATACCCCCTAACTCTCCAGATAACTTCTTCCCCTTCTCTCTATACCATTTCTCCCTCATACCCCGAGTAGTTCACAAAAGTCGTTCACCCACTGCTCATTCTATGTTTATGCCTTTATCTTTTCCTTATTACCCCTACTTCTTCTCCACTGTACACTGGGCTCTGTTCTCCTATTCTCGCATTCCAGTCTCCAAATAACAACATACCACCTTCTTCTGTAAACTTCTACCTTATCATACTAATATCCATCAATAACTCTTCAAACGCCCACCCTCATCGGGGGGTCTGCCTTACAAGGGCTGCACTCGGCTAGAAATAGCTACACGAAATTAAAAAACTCTTCAAAAATGTTTATTTCTGTATAACGAACTCCTAGGGTGGTAGTATGCAAAAGCTAAACTTACCGGTACCTTCTTAACATTTCCTTCTTTCCTCCCATATTCAATTTAATCCAGATCACTTCTTGCATCTCTGTCTCAATATCCTCTACTAGTCCACTAATTTCATCCTTTATTAGAATCACTATTCCTCATGGGGTTCGTCCATTATACCTCTCCTTTCTTTTGTATGTATATTTAACCACAGACCCTTTTCATGTTATCTCCTTCCCTATTTTAAGCCTTGTCTCCAAGAATGCCACAATGTCGTAACTTATCACTACTTCTTTAACCATGTTATTTCCTAATTTGCCTAATAGCCCTTCAATATCCTATTTTCCAATTTTGTTATAACAACCTCCCCACTTCCAGATTACCTCCCCAATTCTTACTTCTTGTTTCCATAGCCCTCTCACTCTCTGACTCTATTTCTCCTTTTCTTAACATTTTTTGTCGTTCTTTCCCTCTTTATACTCCATACTTCTTCCTTTGTTCATAGCTGCTTTTCCTTCCTGTTCGTCACGCATCTCACCTCCTTTATTGTTCCCTTGTCTACTGCACTCTACTCTTAACGATTCTTGAGACTCTCCCGCGCTCACCACTTCGCGACTCACTTCTTCCAAATCTACACTGCGCTGCCCACTTCCTCCTGAGTTGTTCTCCTCACTTACCTCCACTCGATCCATAACTCGTTCTACGACCTTCCTTCCATCTTGCATCGTCATCACTTCCACCTCCGTTCTGTCATGGTCGTCCATCGCTTTCAATTTTGCCACCGGCAACTCTCTAAACCATCTTTCATTTTACACCACTAGCCTCTTCCCCCTTATGTGTGCTTTCAGCCCTTGTTGTCTCGCCCTCCAAAGGTGCCCCTTCAAAGTTTTCATATTTTCACTTCCCAGAATTTCTGTCCTTGTAAGTTGTTTGCGTTTCTTAACGTTATTTCTGCCATTAAAGTAGATAGTAACTTTACTCTAATTGGTCTGCGTCCTTTAGCTTTACCCACTCTTTTCACATCGTCTATATCCACTTCACTAAAGTTTATCTTCATCTTGTTCTGTATGACCTCCCCCACCGTACAAATTATCCCCACCTTGCCTTCCTTCTCATCTTCTTGAACGCCATATACAAATATGGATTTCTTCATCCTCTCCTACATACACACTTCTGCTTCCTTATTCATCTTCAACACCTCCTTTCTAGAAATTTTACTTTCCCTCTAACATCTCTACTTCTTTCTCATTACTACATGTTCCTTTCCTCGATTATTTTGTATCTGCTTCTATCCATTTCTTCATATTCCGAATCTCCTTTGATTGTTCTTTCATCATATCCTTTTCTTTCATCTGGTCCCAAGGGCAGGTTTCTTGTATGCCTTCCCTCACTATCTCCTTGATTGCCGCCAAATCTTCCCAGTTGAAGTTGCTACTGGTAATCGGGCCGAGGTTTATTTCCACCCCCCACCACCACCACCAATGACCAGAGCACAGCTATCACTACTGCTACCAGTACCGCCTCACCCATCTTTCCCAGCTCTTCTTTTTTCACCAAACCATTCTTGGAATTCTTCCCCTGCTTCCACTGCCACCTCCCAATCACGGCCCGGTACTGTTTCACTCTCGCCATACTTCACGGCACGCACTACACAACACGTCCACATACACCGCTCGCTCAAGCTAGACTCCGAAATAAGGAATGTGGAATACGGAAATTTTGGCAATATTTATTTTTTATACGTCGAATTGAGCCTCTATGGACTGCGTGGTAACAACCAACTTCATTTTAGTGTCTAGGTCTAGGTCTTGTTCTTGTTCCGGCTTTAACTTCCTGCCAGTATCTTCTGAGCCCAGCGACGAGTGCCTGTTTATGCTCTTCAGACAAAGGTCCTTTTCGTCTTCTGGAAGTTGATGCCTTTTTGAAACCTTGATAGTTGTTCACCAATCTTCTGAATGCGTTCCTGTCATGAATTTCTTGGTCTGAAATACCAATCTGCCTCAGATCTTTTTCGCATTCCTGGAACCATCTCGTCCTTGTTGCCTTAGATTGAATAACATCCCATATTCTTTTTATTAGTCGATCATCAGTCATCCTCAAGAGATGGCCGTAAAATAATAGCCGTCTCTTCTTAATTGACACTATGAGAGGTTCTGTCTTGCTGTACAAATCCTCATTTGGTCTCATTTGCCACTGTCTATCAACCCACATATTACCTAGGATCTTTCTTAGTATCCTGCGCTTTCCTTTTTCCAGCCGGTCCGCTTGACCTTTACCACTTAAGGTCAAAGTTTCAGACGCATATAATCCTTCAGGTTTTACAACTGTGTTATAGTGTCGGAACTTGGCCCCTATGCTCATAGACTTTTTATTATAGATATTATTTGTCATTTGGTATGCCTGGTCTAACTTCATCATCCTGGCATTGATTGCTTCCTCTTCAAATCCATTCTGCTGGATGACTTAACCAAGATATCTGAAATTCTTGACTCGACCGAGTTTTCCAAGATTAGTGATCATCCATTAATGACCATCACAGATGTTTGTCATATATTTTGTCTTCGTAATAGAACTCTGGATTCCTACCTTTTCAGCAACTTTTTTCAGCCTATTGATCTTGTTGACTGCTGAATCTGTGTTGTTTGCAAAAATACCCAGATCAATCGGAAAGGCCAAGCACCCAAAGTACACACCTTTGTGCTTACGACCAAGTCTGAACTGATCTTCCTTTGTTAATTCTTGGTCTAACATATTTAACTGATTAAAGGTACAAGACTACAAATGTGCCATGGTGGTTCATTAATGACCGGTGTAATCGCCTGACTGTTTAATGCAGGCATGCAAACGTGCATGCATTGTGTGATAGAGGTGCCGGGTGTCAGTCTGTGGGATGGAGTTCCATGCATGTTGCACTTGATCGGTCAATACAGGGACGGCCGTGCGGTTAGGAGCGCGCGGCTGTAAGCTTGCATCCGGGAGATAGTGGGTTCGAATCCCACTGTCGGCAACTCTGAATATGGTTTTCCGTGGTTTCTAATTTTCTCACCAGGCAAATGCTGGGGCTGTACCTTAATTAAGGCCACGGCCGCCTCCTTCCAATTCCTAGGTCTTTCCTTTCCCATCGTCGCCATAAGACCTATCTGTTTCGGTGCGACGCAAAGCCACTAGCAAAAAAAATACAAGGACGGTTAATGCCGGTTGTGGATGACGCTAGAGTTGTCGTCCAATGATGTCCCATACGTGCTCGACTGGGGACAGGTCGGGGAATCGAGCAGCCCAAGGCAACATGTCGACACTCTGTAGAGCACATTGGGTCACAACATTGGTATGGGGGCGTGCATTATCCTATTGGAAAATACCCCCGGGAATGCTGTAGATGAATGGCAGCACAACAAGTCGAATCAACAGATGGACGTACACATCTGCAGTCAGGGTGTGTGGGATAACTACGAAAGTGCTCCTGCTGTCATAGGAAATTTCTCCCTAGACTAGAACTCCCGGTGTAGACCCAGTGTGTCGACGCCGCAGACAGGTGGAATGCAGGCGCTCACCTGGCCTCCTTCTAACACACGACCATCACTGGCACTAAGGCAGAACCGGCCTTCATCGGATAAAAGTAATGGACCTCCACTCCATGCTCTCGCTTGACACCACTGAAGTCGCAGAGAACAATGATTTGGGGTAAGTGAAATGCACGCTGCAGGGCGTCTGGCTCGGAGCAGTCCTTCAAGTAACCGATTTCGAACAGTTTGCAGCGTCACTGTGGTGCCAACTGCCGCTCGAATCGCTGCTGTTGCAGTCCACTGCGCTACAGCTATACGCCGAATTCGGCAGTTCTTCCTCTCAGTGGTGCCATGGGGATGTTCAGAGCCCAGTCTTTTTGCGAACAGACCTTCTCGTGACCACTGATGCCAACACGCATGCACAATGGAGACATTCTGCAAAGTTGTTCTGCAATAGCGCGGACAGAAAATCCACCTTCACGTAGCCTTATTATACGGCCTCGTTCAACCGCAGTGACCTGTAGGTACTGGCCTCCTTGTCGTTGTAGAGGCATTGTTGACCTACTCACAGTCACCTCGTCCAATGTCACAGCTAACTAACACTCTCGCACAGTATAGCCCGTATTTAAGGCAAACCTGATGTGCAACGTCATGGGCCGCTACTACCGCCACCCTAATGCAATTTGCGGGAAATTTGAATGAACGCTATGTTTTAGATGTATAAACACGCCTACCTACCTTCGGTAATCTAGCACAACCCCTTCTTGGTTTTTGGATACTTTTCTCTGCCAGTGTATTTATAAGCTTCTAGGCATCAATTGGCCTTCTACAGGGCTTAATACTCTCAATCACCCTTCAACATACCTTGGAGACTTCAATAATCATCATGAACTTTGGAAATACAGATGCAGAAATGAAAACAGATATGCTTTGGTGGACTGGGCCCAAGAACATGATATTCATCTTATCTTTGATGCTAAAGATAGGGGCAATTTCAAATCTGACACCCAGAAAATGGATCACACTCCAGATCTTTGCTTTGTCTCATCTGATAGTAGAAGTCAACCCCTTCCCAGAGTTCATATTTTCATTATGTTACAGTTTCTCCACCAATCAGACTTCACATTTACATTATGATACAAGTATTTGACCAATTAGGTAAGGATAGCTTCGCACTTGTTTCCAAAATCAAACATGTCGGACACACATATTACCATTAATACACTTTCTACTTCCAATATTCCATAACCACACTTCAAATTTCCGCAAATTCGCTTCACCAACTGTATAATAAACCATTTGTATTTATCAATGTGGAGAAATGAAATTAATCACACATAGTCATAAACTGACTGGTACCATGAGCCCTCACACTCGTATTGGTGTGGATTGCCATAATGGGGTGTATATAGGATTTTTCACGATTTTACTCTAAGCTTTTAACATTCAAAGACCGAACGTTACTGCCTATTGGCCATGGGTACGTACTGCAAGGCGCAAGTACAACTTGCTCGATCATAGGTCGGTAATGTCTTTGAAGCAGACCCTACACGGTCAATAAAACTGTCAGTACCGAAAAATACTGACAGTAATACTGATCGCGTGTGGACTGGAATGATGGAATGAAGGCCAGTACTGAAGCAGATCCGGATTTTCTGATATGCGAGCGTCAGTACTGTAGAGTGGTGGGGATACTGACAGTTATACTGACCGTGTGAGTGCGCTTGTCATTATTTCTGTCAGTATCAACGGAGCAGCGGTGGACGACAAATGCGTTTCTCAGCAAGGCCAAGTAGAGGTGCTTGTGGAACCGTCAAGTAGGCCTATTGCAAAAGTTTACCGAGCTATATGAAACGCTGTCAGAATAAACGTAACACAATACTTTACATGTTTCCACAACTGCTGTACTGATGGAAACTGGTGACATTATAGAGGAGAACTTTAAATCTTCAACATTTATACGAGTTGCAAGATACCTCACTGTCACTGCTAATCTCTCTGCCACCTATAAACAGCACCGCATGTTTGTATTTTACCTTATTACAAATCGCTCTACCATTCGTAGTAATTTCGGAAAAGTACCCTCACGCATTCGGAGATAGTTCTGATAATCTTCTGCTTCGGTACATTGTGTTTCCCTCAACACTTCATATGAGGATACTCTTCTCTTTTCCTAAGCCAATCTTTAACCCATCGTTTACGTTTAAACTGCGTTTCGTGCAGTACTAATATGATAGCTACAAAATGCCCGTCTTTTACGATCCATTTTGATAGAATACCACAATTGCCTGTTATAAATCTCATTCCGTAGTGACGGTTATTGACTTTATTTGTAAAGTGAGAATACCGCAATGGTAAGCTAGTGCACTGGTACTGACCAAAATACACTGACTGACAGTGACAATGCAACACCAAGGAGGAGTGGTTCGAAAGGGATGAAAGTTGGGGAAAAAACAGAGACGGCACGGATGAATAATTGATGTTTATTTCAAACCGATATGCAGGTTACACAATGCGCACGGCATCGACTCAGTAGGATGTAGGACCACCGCGAGCGGCGATGCACGCAGAAACACGTCGAGGTACAGAGTCAATAAGAGTGCGGATGGTGTCCTGAGGGATGGTTCTCCATTCTCTGTCAACCATTTGCCACAGTTGGTCGTCCGTACGAGGCTGGGGCAGAGTTTGCAAACGGCGTCCAATGAGATCCCACACGTGTTCGATTGGTGAGAGATCCGGAGAGTACGCTGGTCACGGAAGCATCTGTACACCTCGTAGAGCCTGTTGTGAGATGCGAGCAGTGTGTGGGCGGGCATTATCCTGCTGAAACAGAGCATTGGGCAGCCCCTGAAAGTACGGGAGTGCCACCGGCCGCAGCACATGCTGCACGTAGCGGTGGGCATTTAACGTGCCTTGAATACGCACTAGAGGTGACGTGGAATCATACGCAATAGCGCCCCAAACCATGATGCCGCGTTGTCTAGCGGTAGGGCGCTCCACAGTTACTGCCGGATTTGACCTTTCTCCACGCCGACGCCACACTCGTCTGCGGTGACTATCACTGACAGAACAGAAGCGTGACTCATCGGAGAACACGACGTTCCGCCATTCCCTCATCCAAGTCGAACTAGCCTGGCACCATGCCAGGCGTGCACGTCTATGCTGTGGAGTCAATGGTAGTCTTCTGAGCGGACGCCGGGAGTGCAGGCCTCCTTCAACCAATCGACGGGAAATTGTTCTGGTCGATATTGGAACAGCCAGGGTGTCTTGCACATGCTGAAGAATGGCGGTTGACGTGGCGTGCGGGGCTGCCACCGCTTGGCGGCGGATGCGCCGATCCTCGCGTGCTGACGTCACTCGGGCTGCGCCTGGACCCCTCGCACGTGCCACATGTCCCTGCGCCAACCATCTTCGCCACAGGCGCTGCACCGTGGACACATCTCTATGGGTATCGGCTGCGATTTGACGAAGCGACCAACCTGCCCTTCTCAGCCCGATCACCATACCCCTCGTAAAGTCGTCTGTCTGCTGGAAATGCCTCCGTTGACGGCGGCCTGGCATTCTTAGCTATACACGTGTCCTGTGGCACACGACAACACGTTCTACAATGACTGTCGGCTGAGAAATCACGGTACGAAGTGGGCCATTCGCCAACGCCGTGTCCCATTTATCGTTCGCTACGTGCGCAACACAGCGGCGCATTTCACATCATGAGCATACCTCAGTGACGTCAGTCTACCCTGCAATTGGCATAAAGTTCTGACCACTCCTTCTTGGTGTTGCATTTGCTCTGTCAGTCAGTGTATTGACAGTAATAATGATCGTGTAAGGTCGCTACAATATTGATGCGTACTGTCAGTATTATTGACTCAGTATTACTGATCAGTATTACTGACCGTGTAGGGTCTGCTTGAGGTTGAGCCAGAGGTACTCCTGAAGCCTGTGGGTGATAATGTGATGGGGAGGGCCCACGTGCAATAAAAGGTGGTTGGTACGCGTGGATGTTGACGGGTGAAAGGAGTACCTTTGGTTGTAGGACTGTTTTGTCTGATGTAAAAAAAAAAAAAAAAAAAAAAAAAAAAAAAGAAAACAAGGCATCACTGGTATATGTCTTTAATTGACTTACAGTTGAAGGTACCTCTGTCTACGATATTTATCCATTTATACAGGTGAAAAGTTATTTGTTGCCTAACGGCAACAGTATGCAGTAGAGGGTTAAATGATCACTCCAATTATATTGCAGGCGAAGGCTTTCCCTGTGTACTTATCAGGTTGCTAAGCGACTAACAATTTCATTAGAGATGGGAATAACAGACATTTTTAATCACAGTTATAACTGTGATTGCTACATTTTAGTGTCTGTTATTTTTACCTGTGATTTGGTATCACTTACTAACAGCACAGTGGGTAAAATTGGCTGCCTTATTTCTTTTACTTTTCTAGGTGATATATACAGAGTATCAGTTAGTGGCAAAAACAAACACATATTTTCACATTGTAATTTTTAAGCTATACTGAATAGGCTAAAACAAATAATGGCCATGACTTAAATTACTTATACGTATTACACATCATATAATGCCTGTTGTACACAACGTTTTCTTTCAGTTCAATACCTCACGGGAAAATCTTTCAAATCTTGTTAAAGATTGTTCAACATTGCTGAATGTTTGACAAGATTTGGCAAGGTTTGATAGCATTTTGTTTTACAACAGAGAAAGGCAAGCGGTAGTCCTAGTTCTCGGACTAGCAGTGGGATATATTTTAAAAAAGAAGAGAAACGCTCAATAAAGCATAATTCACATGAGAAATAGGGTAATATGATTACCTTTAACATTATTTTGGCAAAGTATTTACTGCCATGACATTTTCAGAGGTTATGTTGTCCACTTCCTTGTGATATTACTGAGTGAAGTTATCGTCAATTATATTATAGAACGTCCATATATCACTTGTTTTCCTTCTTTTCGTTGAATGCTCCATTTTAATGCCACAATATTACCCACAACACTAACAATAACCCCGGCAAATTTAAAAGTAACTGTTCATCAGCTGTCAAAACAAAGGAACAAAAGTGTAGGTATATTTTTGTGCGTGCTCGCTATCGGATATTGGTGATGATTCGATTAGGTGACCACGGCCGGCTTGATGCGTCACTCTAGCTAGCTCCTTACGGAGCGCAGCAAGGGATCCAGTCGGCCGTGAGGTGACAGGCGAGCATCTGGGTAGCAGGTATAAGGGCTCCTCTCCTGTTGGCTGCACGGTAGCAATCACAGCTAAGCAGGGAGGTGCACGGCACTGTGACACGGGTCTCTGCGTAGCAGATATGAGAACCCCTCTGCTATTGGCAGCACGGTAGCAATCACAGCTAAGCGGGAAGGTCGACTGCAAAGTTACTCTTGTGCACGGGACTGTGACTCGATAAGGTGACAGACCGGCCTCTGTGTAGCAAATATAAGAAACCCTCTCCTATTGGCTGCACGGTAGCAATCACAGCTAAGCAGGAAGGTGCACGGCACTGTGACACGGGTCTCTGTGTAGCAGATATGAGAACCCCTCTGCTATTGGCTGCACGGTAGCAATCACAGCTAAGCGGGGAGGTGCACGGCACTGTGACACGGGTCTCTGTGTAGCAGATATGAGAACCCCTCTGCTATTGGCTGCACGGTAGCAATCACAGCTAAGCGGGGAGGTGCACGGCACTGTGACACGGGTCTCTGTGTAGCAGATATGAGAACCCCTCTGCTATTGGCTGCACGGTAGCAATCACAGCTAAGCGGGGAGGTGCACGGCACTGTGACACGGGTCTCTGTGTAGCAGATATGAGAACCCCTCTGCTATTGGCTGCACGGTAGCAATCACAGCTAAGCGGGGAGGTGCACGGCACTGTGACACGGGTCAAGAGATTCCATAAAATACCATGCTGAGAACGAGGAGGACTACCATCTGATGAAGCAATATTTCGAGCAATCTAACAGAGCTCATTTCACTCACCAGTTACCTAGTAACAGACTGCTTAAAGTAATCATCCGAAATATTGTTCCAACAGTTGGTGTTGACTGGGTTCGAGATGAGCTCATGGCGCTCAGCTACGAACCCCGTGATATTCATCAATTTACGAAGAAAGACCCTACCTCTAACCAACAGATTCCCCTGAGCGTCATGAGTGTTACCCTCCCCAAGACGAAGTTCTCAGAGACCATTTATTCCCTGAGGTATTTGTGTGGTACGAGGGTTACCATTGAGGCTTATCAGGGCAGGGAAGGTCCCTCACAATGTTATAAATGCCAAAGGTGGGGTCACACGGCCAATTACTGCAAAATGCCATTAAGATGCGTCAAATGTGGTGAAAACCACCATGCGGCCACCTGCCCTCTCAAACCAGAAACTAAGGCTAAGTGCGCCAGCTATCAGGGTGAACACCCCGCCTCCTGGAGGGGATGCTCCCTATTTAGAAACATCATGGAGGCAAAAATGCTTAAAGAGTACGAACGAGCTCAGAAAAAGCGTGCTCTATTGGCGAAGGAAGTAAATCCGAACATTTCCTTTGCCAATGCAGTAACTGGCACTACCCCCCTCCCCCCCCCACCACCACCACCACTGAACCCTCCTCCTCATCTTCCTCCTTGGGGTCTGACTTGTCAGGCCTTAAGGAAATACTTGATCTCTGTAGGCAGGTTAATTTCTCAAAATTAATGCCTATATTACGTGATACCGCTACTAAACTGAAACAGTGCCAGAACACTTTTGACAAGATCACTGTTCTGATAAATGCTGCTATGCAGTACTTCTCGGAACCTTAGATCCTTAAAATGTTCTGACAATGGACAGTCTGTGCTTGGAACTGTCAGAGTATTGTAAATCAGAAATACGAACTTGAGTCGTTTATTTCTGATTACAATATTGACATCATGTTGCTAGGTGAAACGTGGCTTCAACCTCCCCATGTTTTCAAAATTAAAAACTTTACAATGTATCGTAAGGACAGGCTCCACACTGAGGCTGGGGGCGTTGCCGTGTTGATTAAGTCTAGTCTTACTCACCACCTCATTGACCCCCTCCCTCAGGGAGTAATTGAATCTATAGGCGTTGAAATTCAACACAGAAATTTCCACTATCGTTTAATTGCCGCCTACATTTCGCCTAATGCCCCCATACACAGTCTAGAAATTGACACATTACTAAATAACAATGCCAACGTTCCATCTATCATGTGTGGTGACATCAATTCCAAGCATCCTGACTAGAATTCACGTGTGACAAATCCTAAGGGGAGATTACTTCAGCGTCACGTAAGGGATAATAATATTAAAGTCCATGGTCCCACTGAACCCACCATCTTCCCAGCTCGTGGTCGCCCTGATGTAATTGACATAGCCATTACTAAATATTTTTCCCCTAATATTACTTTCAATGTCCCAAATGTACTAAATTCAGATCATAATCCCATCATTTTCAATCTTGCTTGGTCCCGCCTACATGCGCCATCGCACATTGTTGACCATATACCAATTGATTATAATAAGTTCAGATAGCATGTAAACAAAAATTTACAACTTTTCGAACCTCGTAGCAGGGAGGATATTGACCGGGCTATTCAACATCTATATAATAAGATGGGGAATGCTCGGAAATATGCTTCAAATGCTATACGAAATTAACTCACAACAATGGCATTCACAACAATGGCAATCACAACAATGGCATACATACTCCCGCCCGCCATGGCGGTAATACGTATGATAATAGATGATAATAGTACACCGGATCTCCTTAAGGATTTGATCTACATTAAAAACCGATACAGGAAAAGATGGCAATTGTACCGTGACCCCACTGACCGAGCGGAATACCACGAACTCGCCCGGGAGGTCCGCATAAGATTGCTGGAGCGCAAGATTGAAAAATGGGAAGAATTCTGCCGCTCCCTTACAGAGCACGAGTCGGATCGCAATTTCTGGAGAACCACCCGCTGTCTGACTCGAACCCGGGAACCCAGCCGGGCTATTCATGGCGCAAGAGGCCTGGTATTCTCCCCTTATGGTAAAGCTGAGGCCTTCGCAGATTCTATTGAGAATCAATGTGTGACACACGACGATATTAACGATGACGATGACGAACCACGGACCCGTGCCGCACGAAGAAAGGTCTCAACTTTTATAAGACAATGGACCCCTGACAATGACATTGAAAAAGCGACCCCTACAGAGGTCCGCAAAATTATTAAGGGCCTAAAAGAGAATAAGTCTCCTGGCGATGACAAGGTTTCAAATAAAGAAATTAAATTCCTGCCCTATAAAGCAATCCTTTTTCTAGCGTCCATCTTTTCGGCCTGCCTTACTACGGGATACTTTCGTAAGCTCTGGAAAACAGCTAAAATAGTTGCTCTTCCTAAGCCTGGAAAGGACAGATTGTTCCCGCAAAATTATCGCCCTATAAGCTTGTTATCGCACTTATCTAAAATCTTTGAGAGACTTATTCTCAAAAGACTTAATGGACATCTTCGTCTGCAGGGCATAATGAGACCGGAGCAATTCGGATTCCGGTCGAGGCGGAGTGCCCCTCTTGCGGCGCTCCGCCTTACTCAGTATGCTACTAGGTCGTTCAATTTACGCCGTACAGTACCCGCGGTATTTTTTGACATTGAAAAAGCCTTTGATACAGTGTGGCATGACAACTTAATATCTAAACTTCTGGATAAATATCACGTTCCCCCTTACCTAGTCAAAATTATCCACTCCTACCTCTATAATAGCTATGTTGCATGTGACGGTGAGAAATCCACCCCTCGGTCTCTAAAAGCCGGAGTACCACAGGGTGGAACGCTATCCCCCACACTGTACGGCCTATATGTGAACGATCTACCGATAATTCCGGGAGTAGAGATACAGCAGTATGCTGATGACATAGCCGTCTACACTACGAAACGACGGAGATGCGATGCCATTCGGCTACTGCAGTCCTGGATAAATCGTTTTAGGGACTGGTGCAAAATTAATAAAGTCAAAATTAATGCAGACAAAACTCAGGCCATTCCTTTTACTTGGAGAATACCTAGACTTGACCATCTTAGAATTGGCAATACGGTCCTACCCTGGGCCCGTGTTGTCAAATATCTCGGCCTAAGTCTCGATCGTAAATTAACATGGCGCAACAATGTGAAACAGGCCCTAGAGCGAGCTTCAGCGAGGGTGGCCTGTCTCAAGCCACTGCTTCAAAATAAATATATCTCTCCCACCATAAAGAGAAATATCTATTTAGCATGTGTGAGACCCATCCTCCTGTACGGCTGTGAGGCCTGGGGCTACATTGCAAAAACTCATGTACGCAGGCTGCAAACTTTCCAGAATAAAACCGTTAGACGAATGATCAAGCCTCCCTGGTACATTTCGAATAAAAAGATCAGGCAAGACTTGCGTATTCCCACAATCCGTTTCCAAATTAACAAAATTACTAGGATGGCCAAGTCTAGAATTCTCTCCACCCAGTCAAATGATCCAGGTATCTCTTTGTTGAAACGGGTTATAAAGACCAAGAAGCCGAATACCCGGTTCAAATTCAGAGGCCCTTGGCTCCTTTATAATCCGCAATAAATTTCGGCCTATTCCAAATTTTCTAACCAACACTAATTACTAGAAAACTGCCCTGAAAACGCCCGTTTGTTGAGAAGGCATTGATATCCCCTCCCATCTTGCGCATATTTCATAACAATGTATAGCGATGTTGGGGGTTTTCATTACTGATTTAGGGGCTTAAACTCCCCTAAAACAGATCGCTTCCCCCCCCCCCCCCCCAGTGCAAGTAACAGTGATTTTCCGTCTCATCGGTATCCCACGGAAACAGATGAGTAGAGGGGCAAAATTCGCCCCGGGGCTCCCACCTACTTGCCTTCAACAACAACAACAACAAAAAAAAGGTCGGCCGGTAGCAGTCCCAGGCTCTCAGCTGCGTCGTCTTTATCACGAGCGCTAGTCAACCATTCCCTGCCTTATCTTTGATGTGAACGGTTGTGTCTGGTAGCTCCGTGGTGATTGGTGTTTGCGTGGGGACGTAGTGTATTGTTGAAGTTGCATTGTTGTCTGGCGTTCGTGTTGCTTTCGTCCTTGCTGTGTTCCTGTGTTCCTTTGCCTGAGCCTTCCCATTAATGGCGTCGGTCCCTCTACGATCTCTTCCATCTAGCGCTTCCTCTTCGACGTCATCCCTTCATCAATGGCCTGCTTCCGCTCCCGAGTCCAGGATTCATGTGCTACCTAATGTTGATCCCAGCTTGCTCCAAGCCGTCATCGACACTACGTGTAAGTCGCATAACATTTCCTCTTCCTCTTCTAGTGCTCCTGCTTTTCAAATGTTTGCGAAAGCTAAGCGCAAGGTCGCGGAGATCGAACGGAAACGTTCCAAGCAGCTGAAAACCAGGAACATAGCTGCTCCCGTGCCCTTGAGTAACAGCTTTCAAGTGCTCTCTAATCTACCCACCAGTGGTAACACTGATAGTGCTGCTTTGATTCCTGTAGTTCAGTCTAATTCCAGTACTGTAACTGAACAGAGCACTTCCTCGCAGTCCCAACCTGACGCCTCTCAGACTGGGACCCAAGAGGGCTCGAACCCTGGTGGTGTTGTAAGCGAGACTATGGAGGTAGTCCCTCAGAAAATCACTGTTCCCCCGATAGTAGTAGTTGACAAATCTAATTATCAGCATCACTTTAATTACCTTCGTAGCAAATGCACTGGGGAAATTAAAGTAGTAAACCAAAGAGATTCCATAAAATATCATGCTGAAAATGAGGATGACTACAACCTGATGAAACAATATTTCGAAGATGCTAACAGTCAATATTTCACGCATCAGTTACCAAGCAATAGACTGCTCAAAGTAATCATACGAAATATTGTTCCAACAGTTGGTGTCGACTGGGTGCGAGATGAGCTCATGGCGCTCAGCTACGAGCCCCGTGATATTTATCAGTTCACGAGGAAAGACACCAACTCTAATAAACAAATTCCCTTGAGCGTCATGAGCGTAACCCTCCCCAAAACGAAATTTTCTGAGACCATTTACTCCCTGAGATATCTGTGTGGTACGAGGGTTACCATTGAGGCTTACCAGGGGAGAGAAGGTCCCTCACAGTGTTTCAAGTGCCACACCGCCAATTATTGTCATATGCTTTTGAGATGCGTCAAATGTGGTGAAAACCAAAACGCAGCTGCCTGCCCTCTAAAACCAGAAGCCAAGGCTAAATGTGCCAACTGCTCAGGTGAACATCCAACCTCCTGGAGAGGTTGTTCCCTATTTATGAATATCATGGAGGCAAAAATGCTTAGAGAGTACGAGAGAGCTCAGGCTTTGCTAACGCAGTAACTGGCGGTACACCCCCCACCCCCCACCACCGCCACCACTGAACCCACCCCCTCATCGTCCTCCTTGGGGTCTGACTTGTCAGGCCTTAAGGAAATATTAGATCTCTGTAGGCAGGTTAATTTCTCATAATTAATGCCTATATTACGTGATACCACTACTAAACTGAAACAGTGCCAGAACACATTCGATAAGATCACTGTTCTGATAGGTGCTGCATTGCAGTACCTCTCGGAACCTTAGACTCTTGAATTGTTCTGACAATGGACTTGACAGTCTGTGCTTGGAACTGTCAGAGTGTTGTTAATCAGAAATAAACGACTCGAGTTCGTATTTCTGATTACAATATTGACATCATGTTGCTAGGTGAAACGGAGGTTTGCTCCGCACGCTTTCAAAACTAAAAATTTTACAATGTATCGCAAAGACCGGCTCCACACTGAGGCTGTGGGCGTGGCGGTGTTGATTAAATCTAGCCTTACTCACCACCTCATCGACCCCCTCCCTCAGGGTGTAATTGAATCCCTAGGAATTGAACTCCATCATGGAAACTTTCATCATCGTTTAATAGCCGCTTATCTATCACCTAGAAATTGACACTATACTAAATAACAATGAGCACGTTCCATCTATCATCTGTGGTGACATCAATTCCAAGCACCCTGACTGGAATTCACGGGTGACTAATCCTAAGGGGAGAATACTACAACGTCATGTAAGGGACAGTAATATAAAAGTTCATGGTCCGACGGAGCCCACTATTTATCCGGCCCGCGGACGCCCTGATGTTATTGATATTGCTATTACGAAATATTTATCTCCGAACATCACGTTTACAGTACCTAATGTGCTAAATTCAGACCATAATCTCATTCTTTTCAACCTTGCTTGGTCCCGCCTACATGCGTCATCTCCCATTGTTAACCACTCACCAATTGATTATAATAAGTTCAGATGGCACGTCAATAAAAATCTACAACCTTTCGAACCACGTAGCAGGGAGGATATTGACCGGGCTATTCAACATCTATATAATAAGATGGGGAATGCTCGTAAATATGCTTCGAATGCTACACAACATTCCATTCCGGCCCAAGCACGCAACAATGGTGTACACAACAATGGAACTCACAACAATGGCATTCATACTCCCGCCCGTCATGGCGGGAATATGACTAGCCCAGATGATAATAGTACACCAGATCTCATTAAAGACCTGATTTATATTAAAAACAGATATAGGAAAAGATGGCAATTGTACCGCGACCCTGCTGACCGGGCTGAATACTACGAACTCGCCCAGGAAGTCCGCAAAAGATTGCTGGAGCGCAAGATTGAAAAATGGGAAGAATTCTGTCGCTCCCTTACAGAACACGAATCCGACCGCAACTTCTGGAGAACCACCCGCTGTCTGACTCGAACCCGGGAACCTAGCCGTGCTATTTACGGCACCAGGGGCCTGGTATTCTCCCCTTATGATAAAGCTGAGGCCTTCGCAGATTCCATTGAGAATCAATGTGTGACACATGACAATATTAACGATGACGCTGACGAACTACGGACCCGTGCCGCACAAAGAAAGGTCTCAACTTTCATAAGACAATGGACTCCGGACAATGACATTGAGAAAGTAACACCTACAGAGGTCCGCAAAATTATTAAGGGCCTAAATGAGAATAAGTCTCCTGGCGATGACAAGCTTTCCAACAAAGAAATTAAATTTCTGCCTTATAAAGCAGTACTGTTTTTAGCGTCCATCTTTTCGGCCTGTCTTACTACGGGATACTTTCCTAAGCTCTGGAAAACAGCTAAAATAGTTGTTCTTCCCAAGCCTGGAAAGGACAGATTGTTCCCACAAAATTATCGCCCCATAAGCTTGTTATCGCACTTATCTAAAATCTTTGAGAGACTTATTCTCAAAAGACTTAATGGACATCTTCGTCTACAGAGCATAATGAGACCGGAGCAGTTCGGATTCCGGTCGAGGCGGAGTGCCCCTCTTGCGGCGCTCCGCCTTACTCAGTATGCTACTAGGTCGTTCAATTTACGCCGTACAGTACCTGCGGTATTCTTTGACATTGAAAAAGCCTTTGACACAGTGTGGCATGATAACTTAATATCAAAACTTCTGGATAAATATCACGTTCCCCCTTACCTAGTCAGAATTATTCACTCCTACCCCTATAATAGAAAATTCTATGTTTCATGTGACGGTGAAAAATCCACCCCTCGGTCTCTAAAAGCCGGAGTACCACAGGGTGGAACGCTATCCCCAACATTGTATGGCCTATATGTGAACGACCTTCCGATAGTTCCGGGAGTAGAGGTACAGCAGTATGCTGATGACATAGCCGCCTATACTACGAAACGACGGAAATGTGATGCCATTCGGCTACTGCAGTCCTGGATAAATCGTTTTAGGGACTGGTGCAAAATTAATAAAGTCAAAATCAACGCTGACAAACCTCAGGCTATTCCGTTTACTTGGAGGATATAATACCTAGACTTGACCATCTTAGAATTGGCAATACGGTCCTACCCTGGGCCCGTGTTGTCAAATATCTTGGCCTCAGTCTTGATCGTAAATTAACATGGCGCAACAATGTGAACCAGGCCCTAGAGCGAGCATCAGCGAGGGTGGCCTGTCTCAAGCCACTGCTTCAAAATAAATATATCTCTCCCACCATAAAAAGAAATATTTATTTAGTATGTGTGAGACCCATCCTGTACGGCTGTGAGGCCTGGGGCTACATTGCTAAAACTCATGTACGCAGGCTGCAAACTTTCCAGAATAAAACCCTTAGACGAATGATCAAGCCTCCCTGGTACATTTCGAATAAAAAGATCAGGCAAGACTTGCGTATTCCCACAATCCGTTTCCAAATTAACAAAATTACTAGGATGGCCAAGTCTAGAATACTCTCGACCCAGTCAAATGATCCAGGTATCTCTTTGTTGAAACGGGTTATAAAGACCAAGAAGCCGAATCCCGGTTCAAATTCAGAGGCCCTTGGCTCGTTTATAATCCACAATAAATTTCGGCCTATTCCAAATTCACAAACCAACAATAAATACTAGAAAACTGCCCTGAAAACGCCCGTTTGTTAAGAAGGCAACGGTATCCCCTCCCCTCTTGCGCATATTTTATAACAATATTTAGCGATGTTTGGGGGTTTTCACTACTGATTTAGGGGCTTAAACTCCCCTAAAACAGATCGCTTTCTCCCCCCCTCCCTAGTGCAAGTAACAGTGATTTTCCGTCTCATCGGTATCCCATGGAAACAGATGAGTAGAGGGCCAAAATTCGCCCCGGGGCTCCCACCCACTTGCTTACAACAACAACAACAACAACAACAACAACAACAACAAAACGAGCGCTAGTAGCAGCGTCACACCACGGCCGACTGGATTCCTCGCTGCGCTCCGTAAGCAGCTAGCTAGAGCGACGCATCAAGTCGGCCGTGGTCACACAATAATAGTTTTTAATGTTGCCACTCGAGTTCGTTGTTACGAGAATGTCTATAAATACGCCAAACCAGTTCATTTCAGTTGCGTAATTGGGGACATTTTAAATACAAATATGTTTTAAATTAGTTTAATGCATGTTCTACAGGGACTACAGTTATTCGTCGAACAGGACGAAAAAATTGTAAATCACAGATATTTTGCTCCATCAATCACATATTGTGATTGCTACTCTTTGGTATCTGTGAGTAAATAGCAGTTCGTGATTGTGAAGCACATCTCTAAATTTCATTATTATTCTGATATATGAGATTTTCGTTCTTAGTAATGTCAGTCATTTCATGCAGCCATTTTTGATTAATAATGGGAATGTTATTTGCTTTACGTCGCACTAACTACTTTTACGGTTTTCGAAGGTTTGATTACTACATGTGAAACCAGAGAATATACACGTCCTCTGATACTCTGATTACCTAACCTTTCCGAGCTTCCGAATATATTCAATCGATGGCAGAACGTTCCTAATAACTTACATCCTGTTAAGAGAAAATAGTCTGCGTACAAACAGACCCCATCGTTACATACTACTTAGACATTATCTGCGAATACCTATAACTACACTAGAAAGGGTGAAGGCCATGTATCTTAAAAAAAGTTCTCTGGCTGGCAGAAAAAGCTTCTTCGAGACTAACCTATGAGCTCACAGGACAACTGTTCTATACAGAAGAACTGCGATTAATAATTTAATTGCCTTCTACGACACAATACCAAGATTTTCTTCAGAAACTGCAGGATAAAAAAAAACAAATATATCGATGAATTTTTACCAAACAGACGGCATGATGATGTCCCAATGCATGAATTCTGACTACAAACTGTTCATAAAAGCATTTAAAAGAACATAGCACAATAAAAAATTAATTAAACATTTGGCTACTAGATTTTAAGTTAGTAAATCTAAAAAAAGGTCTGATAAGAGTGTTTGAGACAACACAATCACACAATCCTGACGGACTTGTGGTTCCCCATTCAACAAATAGAGATACAGCAGTGAAATGAACAGAGATTTTATTAGACTTTAAGACTGTAAAATGTGACAAACTCAAACAAAGTGGTTTATAATGATTGTGAGTGTTCTATTTTAATTGCTAGTGTAAGCAACTGAGGATGATCCATGGATTGAAACTATTTACAACTTATATTATAATGATTAGGTGGGAAGTCAGAAAAATCTGTCATCAACCAACAATATGAAAATGGAAATGCACAGCCTGTTTCCAGTCATTCCACCGCCTCAGGAATGGAATGGATGAAGCCCCATCTATCGGCGAGGATAGGAATAGTGCCGGCTGCCGAAGCCTGTCGCACTCCTCTGGGGCAATGATTAATGCATTACAGATGGAATGAAATTGTATTGGAGAGTGTTGCTGGAATGAAGATGACAGGGTAAACCGGAATACCCAGAGGAAAATCTGTCCCGCCTCCGCTTTATCCTGCACAAATCTCACATGGAGGGACCGGGATTTGAACCATGGAACCCAGCGGTGAGAGGCAGACGCGCTGCCGCCTGAGCCACGGAGGCTTATCAATGTGGAAAAATGAAATTAATCACACATAGTCATAAGCGCTCAAGAAATGCAAAAGAGTTGAAGGTGCTTGATTTTTAATATCTTAATGCAAGCTGTTCAACATCCAATGATGAAGGTACGGGCAATTTCGAATGTAAAATTGTTACAGGGTAATCCACCCATGGCATGTGGCTTCCGCAGAGGCCTGATTCCTTATAGGTGACCTGCGCAACTGTGAGGATGTGACGACAGCACACACACAGCCAGCCCGCGAGTCATGGGAAAGATGCGCCCGGCTCGGAATCAGACCCGTGACCTCTTGGACCAAGAGCCAGCCATGGAGATTGACTCAGATGAGAACTACTGTATGAACGAGTTGCAAGGGAGGCAAAACTTTCTACTGAGAATTAGAGGTTTTGAACCCCCTCGTGAGTGCTTCTACAATTTTATTGTAGGGGATAACCTCGGTTACCCTCTTCAATTGAAGATCGTCCGCGTGGTGAAGGGGACTAGTAGCTCATTTCTTGCGATGCCGAATGGAGCCCTATTGGGTAACCATTCGGTATACAAGGAGGAGGAAGCTAAAGCACCACCCAACCCTAAGGTGTAACGCGACCCGTGCCGATGGGGTGCATGGCACATGGGAGATGTGTCTTGAACGGAGCCTTCGAGATACTTGGCGCCCTCTCGAAGTAAGTAGCCTTACCCGGGTATGCGGGGCTATGCCTGGGCGGACATTATATTTCCCTAGCTACTCGTGGGACCTACATGAGTACCGTAGCCACCCAAGAACAGGAGAGCTCATCTGGAACCTCCGAGAGAAACACCAGTTCAACAATAACCGATGGGGACTCTTCAGAGATACCCTCGGATAGTACGACCTCGACAGTAAGAGAGCTCACTCTAGAATTGGACAATCTTTTAGTCCAGAAGAAGAAGAAGAAGAAGAAACAGAGCTCTGGCGCTGAGAAGAGGAGGTATAAGAAGGCTTTAAAGGCCCGGGAGCAGGCCAAAGAGGGCCTGACTCCTGGAGCTGAGAGGCGTTCTACTGCCACGACAGCGACGACTGTGTCGGGATCCAATGGGCACAAGAGGCGGGACCCTGAAAAGGACTCTGCTTCTATGGCACAGAGGACTCCATACCTACCAAGACGCCAGTGGGGAAACGACTTCTGTCGGGGGCAAACCGAGAAGAAGATCGGCAGGCCCACAAAAAAAAAAAACCAAGGTGGAGTATGCCAGGATAGCTAAAGCTGGGATCAGTATGGCCATAGTACCTGTAGGATATCCTGACCAGCAGCTAACTGAGAAACAGGTGGAGTCTGTGGAGGAGGTTATCACCAATCTGATAGATGAGCTTCCGGAGCAGGGGCCCATTAAGCCTCAGTTCCTGGACTGCTATCTGTAGAGAGGTTTGGCCATCATTATCGCAGAGAACGACGAGACTGTAGCATTGCTTTCTAGTCTTGTTACAGACATGCAACCGTGGGAAGGAGCCAGGCTCACAATTGTGGGCATGGATAAACTCCTTTCGTATAAGAGAGTCATGGTCTTGATTCCAGGACAACCAAAGGACAACAACGTCCTTTTGGGAAGAATGGCACGCCAGAACCATGGCTTAAATCCCAACAGCTGGAGAGTCTACGACCGCAAGGAGGAGAAGAGAGATGTCCGACTTGTGGTCAGCAATGACTCCAGAGATGTGGAAAAAGTGGTGGGGAAGAAGATCGTCTGCGGGGTGCATGTTGCTACCTTCACCTTGGCGGAGGGCAAATGCGACAAGCAGAGGACCAACCCCACCACAGACAACACTGAGACTAGCAGGGGCGAAGAGCGGGAGCCTGGACAGGAGCCGGGGCCAGCCAAGCCACAGGATTCATCGTGGGAGACGGAGCTGCACGTTCCGGAAAACGCATAAGGTAAAGTATTGCATGAAAATAAGGAATGATTACTTTCATAAAGCAAACATACAACATTGTATAGCGGCCCCTAGGGTACTTATAAGAGGTGTCCAGATAGGCAGGTTTTCGGTCGCCCTGATACAAGAACCCTGGCTTAGACAGGGGCATATCATGGGACTAAAATGAGCAGGCTTCACTCTGTTCAGTGGAGTGGCGGAGGAGAAGCCTAGAGCATGTATACAAGTTAAGGATCATAACGCTTGGGCTATACCGGGATTCATTACTAGAGACCTTGTAGCAGTTCTAGTAAGATACGAAGAGGGCGGACAGCCAAGAGACCTGGTTGTCTGTTCTGTATATTTCCCAGGAGACTCTGAATCTCCAGCCCCGCCGGAGGAGTTCAAGAGACTGGTGATATACTGAAGGAAACAATGACTTAACCTCATAGTAGGTTGTGACGCCAATGCTCATCACAGCATTTGGGGAAGTAAATAAACAAACCGAAGAGGAGAGCATTTCACAGAATTTCTATGTACAACTGATCTTATCATCAATCAATACTGATCTGCATTTAGGGCAGTCGCCCAGGTGGCAGATTCCCTATCTGTTGCTTTCCTAGCCTTTTCCGAAATGATTTCAAAGAAATTGGAAATTTATTGACCATCTCCCTTGGTAAGTTATTCCAATCCCTAACTCCCCTTCCTATAAATGAATATTTGCCCCAGTCTGTCCTCTTGAATTCCAACTTTATCTTCATATTGTGATCTTTCCTACTTTTATAGACGCCATTCAAACCTATTCGTCTACTAATGTCATTCCACGCCATCTCTCCGCTGACAGCTCGGAACATAACTCTTAGTCGAGCAGCTCTTCTTCTTTCTCTCAATTCTTCCCAACCCAAACATTGCAACATTTTTGTAACGCTACTCTTTTGTCGGAAATCACCCAGAACTAATCGAGCTGCTTTTCTTTGGATTTTTTCCAGTTCTTGAATCAGGTAATCCTGGTGAGGGTCCCATACACTGGAACCATACTCTAGTTGGGGTTTTACCAGAGACTTATATGCACTCTCCTTTACATCCTTACTACAACCCATAAACACCCTCATAACCATGTGCAGAGATCGGTACCCTTTATTTACAATCCCATTTATGTGATTACCCCAGTGAAGATCTTTCCTTATATTAACACCTAGATACTTACAATGACCCCCAAAAGGAACTTTCACCCCATCAACGCAGTAATTAAAACTGAGAGGACTTTTCCTATTTGTGAAACTCACAACCTGACTTTTAGCCCCGTTTATCAACATACCATTGCCTGCTGTCCATCTCACAATATTTTCGAGGTCACATTGCAGTTGCTCACAATCTTGTAACTTATTTATCACTCTATAGAGAATAACATCATCCGCAAAAAGCCTTACCTCCGATTCCACTCCTTTACTCATATCATTTATATATATAAGAAAACGTAAAGGTCCGATAACACTGCCCTGAGGAACTCCCCTCTCAACCATTACAGGGTCAGACAAAGCTTCACCTACTCTAACTCTCTGAGATCTATTTTCTAGAAATATAGCAACCCATTCAGTCACTCTTTTGTCTAGTCCAATTTCACTCATTTTTGCCAGTAGTCTCCCATGATCCACCCTATCAAATGCTTTAGACATGTCAATTGCGATACCGTCCATTTGACCTCCAGAATCCAAGAAATCTGCTATATCTTGCTGGAATCCTACAAGTTGAGCTTCAGTGGATCAACCTTTCCTAAAACCGAATTGCCTTCTATCGAACCAGTTATTAATTTCACAAACATGTCTAATATAATCAGAAAGAATGCCTTCCCAAAGCTTACATACAATGCATGTCAAACTTACTGGCCTGTAATTTTCAGCTTTATGTCTATCACCCTTTCCTTTATACACAGGGGCTACTATAGCAACTCTCCATTCATCTGGTATAGCTCCTGCGGCCAAACAATAATCAAATAAGTACTTCAGATATGGTACTATACCCCAACCCATTGTCTTTAGTATATCCCCAGAAATCTGATCAATTCCAGCCCCTTTTCTAGTTTTCAACTTTTGTATCTTATTGTAAATGTCACTGTTATCATATGTAAATTTTATTACTTCTTTGGCCTTAGTCTCTTCCTCTATCTCGACATTATCCTTGTAACCAACAATCTTTACATACTGCTGACTGAATACTTCTGCCTTTTGAAGATCCTCACATACACACTCCCCTTGTTCATTAATTATTCCTGGAATGTCCTTCTTGGAACCTGTTTCTGCCTTAAAATACCTATACATACCCTTCCATTTTTCACTAAAATTTGTATGACTGCCAATTATGCTTGCCATCATGTTATCCTTAGCTGCCTTCTTTGCTAGATTCAATTTTCTAGTAAGTTCCTTCAATTTCTCCTTACTTCCACAGCCATTTCTAACTCTATTTCTTTCCAGTCTGCACCTCCTTCTTAGTCTCTTTATTTCTCTATTATAATAAGGTGGGTCTTTACCATTTCTTACCACCCTTAAAGGTACAAACCTGTTTTCGCATTCCTCAACAATTTCTTTAAACCCATCCCAGAGTCTGTTTACATTTTTATTTACCGTTTTCCACCGATCATAGTTACTTTTTAGAAACTGCCTCATACCTGCTTTATCAGCCATATGGTACTGCCTAACAGTCCTACTTTTAAGACCTTCCTTTCTATCACATTTATTTTTAACTACCACAAAAACAGCTTCATGATCACTAATACCATCTATTACTTCAGTTTCCCTATAGAGCTCATCTGGTTTTATCAGCACCACATCCAGGATACGTTTCCCTCTTGTTGGTTCCATCACTTTCTGAATCAGCCGTCCTTCCCATATTAACTTATTTGCCATTTGTTGGTCATGCTTCCTGTCGTTCGCATTTCCTTCCCAATTGACATCTGGCAAATTCAGATCTCCCGCTACAATCACATTTCTTTCCATGTCGTTTCCCACATAGCTGACTATCCTATCAAATAATTCCGAATCCGCATCAGTGCTACCCTTTCCCGATCTGTACACTCCAAATATATCAAGTTGCCTATTATCTTTAGAAATGAGCCTTACACCTAGAATAATAGGAGTGAGGGGATCATGGGATTCATATAGGAATTTAAAGACTGGAAAGTTTCGTTGGAGCCTTCCTTGTCAGGTCATATACACATTGTGTTTCATATAGAGGGCTCCTTCGAGATCCCATCTTACAGAAACCCTAGACGAGCCAATTGGACGTATTTTAGGGAGGACGTGAGGGGAGTACATCTTTGTATAACTAGGAACAGGAACTGCTTTGCAGCATTTCATAAGCAATGAAATGAATGTGAATTGTTATGAAGCATTTCTTTGTCGGTAACATGTGAACAAAATATAAATATTTGTAAATAATTATCTGTAAACAATGAAAATATCTCAAAAATAGATAATTTTAGTTCTATAGGAATGTATGGCTTACCATTTAGTACAGTAGAAACATTGTATACCTCCAAATCCTGTCCTAAGAAGGTTGCCATCCCAAGGTAAAAGTTTAAGATTCAGCAACACTTGATACCAAATGTACAGTATGCTGTACATGATATATTTTTGTAACGGGAGGTCTCTCATCAACCAAATTTTGTAAGTACACCCCCAGTATGTCCTAAAATAAAAATCCATTCAGAAATAATTTTTCTTTCTAAACAGAAAAAATCAGGACTGAAGGGGTTAAACAGTGTCTGGTTGATTTAGGCCATGGCCAGACTACACTAAAGCTCGTGACACTTGGCAACACTGTACTGCTACTCCTTAGTCTTACTTGTAACATATGGGAAGTTAACCTTCACTCAAATAAAACGTTGCTGGACGAGCAGTTTTCATTGGGTACATATAAAACAAGGTGAAAATTGAAATACATACGTCAATGTAAATATGAGAATAAACAAAGATATGGCTAAACAACAAACAATACAACCCTATGTCCATCAAAATACATTTCTAATATTGGGAATCAACTTACAACATAATCACTCCAGGGTCATCAGTTTTCTTTTCTTGCCAGATCTCTTAACTATGGCATGTTTTGTGTAGATGTTGATCAAAATATTTGCAAAATAGGGCAAAGATAGGCAGAGAAGTTCATATAGAGGTTTTTCACAATATGAGCAGCACTCCGTTGTATCACTTACACTTTGCCTAGCAAGCTGAATCAGTACACATTTCTGATTCTCACTCTGAAGGAATGCTACTTCATACTCCTCAGAGATTAAAATCTGCATGATCTTATATACACTTGTACACACATTTAAGAATAATTCTGATGGGAGCGATAACATACCTCTGTTGAAGCATTAAACATGTCATTTTCCACTGTTGTGGCACACCAACAACAGGCGGCACGACACCGCAGCCCAAGTCCATGATTTCTAGCGCAACCACCAAAGAGATAAGAGGCTATTCTCAGCGTGAAACACGCCAGCTACTTAGGGAAGGGTCTCAATAGAACACAAACACAGGAAATGGGAAGCGATGGGAATCTGGGCGAAGCCAATAGGTTAACAACCATAACAGAGGATGGAAGGAATATGAGGTAGAGCAATTCACAATAATGATACACTCAGTCACACTTAAAAAGACCAAAATATAATTTGATTTAAAAGAATAATAAGGGTGGGTGGTGCAATTTAAAATTTAAGAAAATTAAAACAAAACATTATCCTTTAAGAAAAGAGAAAACTGATGACAAGGCTCGTATACAGAAAAACCACCAATCGTAGTCACCGTACCAATAGTTACAACTAATTTATTGCAGAAATTTAATAATATTTCCCAGACACAATTAACTTGAGTAGATTTAAAAGCTTCATTGCAATTAGCTAGTTTGTGACAATTTACTTGTTTATTATAATTTACTTGTTAATTACAATTTGATTTTTCGAGCTCGAGCCCATCTTTCCTTAAGGGAAGTCATAAATAACGCAGGTGCACCAGTTGTGGGAACGCGCGTCTCAATAAAACTCCCCAAAATGATAACTTATTACATTTTTGAAATTCCTCAGTGAACACGGAAGCGTTTCAAATTTAAACCTACAACCGCGTCCCCGAACACACTAACAATGTCCTCAAGAAACATTCAGGAAGGCAAAAATTAAAATGAATTAAGAGCCGACATCAAAAGGAAAAGAAAGAATTACGGAAGGAAATTAATAATAATAATAATAATAATAATAATAATAATAGTAATAATAATAATAATAATAATAATAATAAGGTAGCACAATAATGTAGAAACAATTAAAACTCATCTTGTGACCAGTATATCACATCACCAACACAGGCACGCCATGCAACAACGAACGTCTGCATGTCACGAGTATTGTTAAGACACACACACCGCTACAATGTAAACTTTTCACACTGTTATCAGAAAAACAAATGAAAGCATACCAACAACAATGGAACAGAAATGGAGTGAAGCTCCAGATCAGTAACATTAATCGAAATTCAGGGAAAAGAAGATTTCATAATAATAATAATAATAATAATAATAATAATAATAATAATAATAATAATAATAATAATAATAATAATAATAATAATAATAATAATAGTAATAGTAATTTGAAAGGGAAAATTAAATTCACTTCGATGTAAAGCACGCTTCAGTATTCACTAGCGTTTAAAATAATTTTAAATATCCAGTTGCCTTCATGAGGCTAATGATACAAGAGACTACACACACCTTCACTTGTCACAGCTCCAGTTCAAACAGCAGATCATTTTAAACCACACTGTTCCGGTGACGCATAAGTATGTGCATCAATAAAAATTATTCACTTGTTTAAGTATAACATAAGTATACCAATTATTGGTAGGCCATATTTAGATTAGCGGAATTCAATAATGGAAGATGCGACCGAGAATCACAAATAACATCAAGATAACTCAACCTAACGGTCACAAGATCGATATTACAATAATAGTATGCACATTAGCAATTTACGTATACCTCAGAAGGAAGAAAATATAATGAATCTACCTAAAATCTCAAATTAACAAATATAAATCTGCGAGAGTGTCCAGCAGCTAACATTTTTACCAAGTAGTTTCGAAACATTGCGTGTATTACGGCCTGGAACCCAGCTTTATCACATCACAAAGATGTGGCACAATATAATATTAACCCAAGCAGATTTGGGAGAAGAAACCCACAAGACTGCTTACGAAACAAGCACATTACTCACGATAAGATTTTATGAGTTCTCGACGGAAGCAGTTATTATTATTAATGCCAATTTTAAATATCAGCGTATCAAAGGGGTTTCACACGGGAACCTTCTCAGAACATAATTTGGCGAATACACATTGCTCTCCTGCAAGTAGTATGTCGAGGTTGTGATTCACAAGACTTCTCCCAAAGAAATTATTATTAATTCAAAACATCGATGAAGGTAGCCATGTTGGCGTTTTACTCACTGCAGAATAATTCCCAGAAGATTACATGGAAGGTCTGTTGGGGTAAATATGATGCCAGACGATCACTTACCGGATTGTTGAAGACATTTTTAAATACTCACTTATACAGTTTGGTTCAAAACATTCCCAAGAAAAATATTATAATCAGCCGCAGGCACTCGTAGTCGCGAAAACGGTTGCATTCCACACTTACTTACAAGTTACAATTACACCACCATATATAAATGTCGTTACACAGGCCTACGCCTTCCTTCACAATCACCTTACGGTGGTTTCAAATCATTCTTGCCTGCCATAGCGACTGGCAGCAAGCCAAGCGACATGACGCCTGCACTAGCCGACCGCTGGAACAGAAGTGGTCGTTTGGAATAATGGCCGCTAGGGCCTGCCATGTAGAATAGTTGACTATCGAGCCGCGGAGCTACCCAATAACAAACTCATAGACAACAACGTTCAATAAAAGTCCAATGGCGAAGCAATTGCCCACAGTTATATTACAGTTTGCACCAATAAGAATCCTAACAGCACAACAATTAGCTATAGAAGAGGTCCCTTCTTTTGGGGCAGGATTAAACGATAGTTTCCATTCCCCTTTTTTTATGAATTCCACATAATCAAATTTCCGGTGTAGCGGTGATTTCACATAGTCCTTAAATTATACCGCTACACTGTTTCATTTGATATGTTCGCGGTATAGTACCTGCAGTTAAGTTTACTGGCTAGCTTAAAAACTACATAACCTGTAATGTAAATGACAGGAGATATGTTATCAAAGTCTACTTCTATTGCATTTACTTTAATTAGCAAACTGGAAAATTCACTGCATATATCTGTTTCGTAAGTTATGTTCATTGAATCGGAATCTAATTCAAACATGTCCTTGCTTAAATATATTTCTTTATATTTTGCAGACCTTAATCCTAGCAAACACTGCACTCTTATCTTCTTCTCGGCGTCAAAAACTTTTAAAACAGATACAATATAATTGGCACCAAAATAACTGTCTATAAGATCTAAATCTCTTCTCAAGTTTATCGGTTTGAAACTTTCCTGGCAACACATACTCGACTTCAGGTAGATCTAAATAAAAGCTTATCAACTTAATCATGGCACTTGTTGTTTGTATGAGAGCCATGAAAGTGTCTACTGAAAGGGGACCGCATTGTAAGGTCACATTAAACCATGTCCTCAACCAATTCACAAATTCTTCAAGAAACTGTAATCTAATATCATCTCTTGATATGAATGGAGAAGCATCCACTTCTCTCTTTCTGCTTCAATTGACTTGCTCTTAATGTTCATATCTGTCCACCATCTATTAATCAAGTTAAGAAAATGTTCTACTTCAGAATAGCCCCTTGCAGACACTGCTGTAATTGTCTCGTTACAAAAAATATTACAAGCAAGAGCCACGTCCCGCCTCTCTATGACTGATCGAAACACTGACTTGTCGTACTCTAACATGTACAATTCTATGAAAACTGGGCTTTGAAAACTGAACAACCATGACCAACGACAGGATCAAATTTGGAATAAAAGAAAGTTTTAGCTTCATCACACAGATTTGACCAATTATTTCTGACAGATATAAGGAGATGAACAGTATCAAATAAAAAGTAAATAAAAGTATCCCACTTTGGGTTAGGGATCTTACAATTTAAACTTCTACCTAGAACAGAAAACATGTTGCGATTTATCCTATTATTATCAGAAATAATGCTAAGCACAGTAAAACCGCAATTTTGGAGGGTACTTATGGCTTTTTTTGTCAAGATAGCTAAGTCATCACCTGTTAAATATTTTACTGGCACCAGTGCAACTACAGCAGAAACACTTCCAAAAACAGCACTTATAAAGGCTTGAATGGTTCTAGATAACTTTCCTGTTTGATTCTGAGCATGGCCATCCAAAACTAGATTTATATATCGCTGCCATACAAAAAGACCACGTGCTATACTCTTACGAAAACTGTCATTATCTTGATCAGGTGACACATGCAATGCGTTTGCTATGCGTTTGAGATGTCTAGAATGAGGAAGGAACATAATGTTTTGACTGCGAATAGCAGCATACCAAGAAGAAGACAGGTAGTAAATTAGAAATGAAAACTGAAAAAGAAGGCGGGAATATAACTTCTTGGACACATACAGGAGTTGAAACTGATGGCTTAAAACACTGCCTCTTTCGGGTCTGGAAATTCTTCTTCTCCGTGAGTTTCAATGAAAGTCTCAAGATCTGACAGCTGGCATTTGATATGGTTAACCATTTCCTGATAATGCACCTGAGGTTCCAACTCATTATTTGCAGGGCATACACAGTAATTGTTCAGAATGTCCCTGAGTTGTGACCACCTCTGTAATTTTCCCTTTAATAAGAGATCATCAATACCTACATTTTTGCCTTTCACAAACACTGATAGCTCCAACAACACTGACACTTTTATTGCTACCTCACTGATTGACAGAGTGTAAAATACAAATCATTTTCACTACTTTCTGCCCACCATCTTGTCGTACGTACGACATCGTAACTGGCGCCAAACCTTCTAATATTATGTTTTATATATCTTAGTTATAGTTCATTTAATGCTAAATTATATTTTATTAAATGTTAAATATGACTAGCACATAGTTTCCCTGTAAAAAAATATTATAAACTTTGTAAAACCTCAAATACGTACTATGTATAAGTTTAATCTCAAAATCCAAATAGTCAAAAGCGGTAGAAAATTCCATAATATTCGTTTGTTAGACTTATTGTAATATAATTACGTATATATGAAGGGTTCTGGAAACTTACTATAAGGTTTTATTATCCAGATCCATGTAGAGACATTAGGAATGTTGTAGATATTTCTGTGTGTATTGGTAAACAGAAAACGAAAGTTCGAGATGGATCCATTACTGGAGTACTCCATTCGACTAGCTGGTCGATCGATGTTTCGAGTGTGTTCATCAGAGTGTTGTAAGAACTCTTCCATAAATCGATAATTCTAGATGGTTGATCGAACAGTATGTATTGAACCCTTAACTTACCATTCCATAGTTGGTTGCCACAGCTGCTGCAGTAGAGCAATATCGAACTCTTAAATCTTGGGGTCGTAGCGGGAATAATTCGGTCACGATCTTAACCAAACGATGCGATTCAGAAGAGAGCCTAACTACTTGAAATGAGGAGCAAATATGTGCTTACTAACTTTTATTGATTCAATTAACTGCACAAAAATAATTATATAAAATCCTTGAGCAAGAAAAAATTTAATTATTCCATGTTTCAAACGCAGTCACATTGTATGGCGTTAGTTTTATTGATTACAGTATCGAAGAACTTTCTTCGGAGAAAAATAGAAATATCACAGATTAGTGGACGGCGAAACTGAAAAAGTGAAAAGAAAACCTGAAAATCGGGCACCTATTGATCCAAATGATAACTGAGAATTAATCCACACGATCCGTGGAAAATCTGACCTTCAACAAATAGAGTTTCAAATTTACTCGTAATTAAGGTTATCCAGCAGTCAAATACCCTGTCGGATATGGAAACACCCGCTGAATGGACCCTTAAGCGAACCATATTGACTATCAGTTGCTTTGGATAGGTTGCGAAATATTATTGGAATGCATGGTGTTCACTACAAGTTAACAGCAGCATTCACAATTTAAAATAAAATTCCACCATGTATTCTCATCTCCTGACACCCTTAAGTTATAAAATAATCCCGATGCTGAAACGTGCATCACCCAAACAGCTGTTCAGAAGGAACCAACAACAACACGATCCGAGAGGATCTTACGTTACGTCGTTCTGAAGGAACAAAACTGCAAGATGCAGGAAACACTTATTCATCACGCATTTAGAAGAAATGCCAAACACTGAAGTTAAATAAAAAGTGGTAAATCACTTGAAAAATATTATTACAAAACCAACTTTCAGGTTATAAATGGTTACGTTACGCTTAATAAAAATTACAAGTCCACATGTTAAAATAAAATGAAAACAAGACTTCTTTCCTTTGCAACAACGACTACTATCACAGATCCATCTATTATCCGCACACTTTATCTTGGTGCATTTACACCCTAGTGCTGAATCGGTCGACCTCGGCGATCTTCGAGATTCGTACTGGCAACCTTTGAAACACAAACTATGAATCGCTTAAGCATCGGTGTGCGACATCTGGCGTACACCTTACGTACTAGTACTGTTGTTGTTTACACAACAAAGCCAAAGTATAGAATTCATGCTAGGAACAAGATTCGCATCGAGAAATGTTTTATAATGTTATATAATGTGTATGTGGCATAGTTGTTGGCTTAAGATGATAACAGTTTAGAAATTTCATATCGATCGATCATATTCTCCATTCAATTCAGATTTCATTTTCATTCAGTTGGCAGCACCAGGCAGCACTATCGATACCGGGGCAGCTCCCTCCTTACTCCTCACCCCCGTATACAAATGCACCAAGATAAAGTGTGCGGATAATACTTATTGTTTGTCCCAACACATTACCTACAAAGTTATTAATCGACAACAATCAACTACGTATTATAAAATGAAAGAAGGACAAATTGAAAATAAAATATATTGCCGGCTGACGAATCGAACCCGCATTCGTAACTCAAGTCTCACACAAATAAGTTAAGTGTCAACACGCACACTAGCAAAGGAAACGGACGTCAGAACAACAAACAATTAAGTCCGTAACAAAATAAAATATTGAAGTTCATTGAACTCAAAGACGCGTGGCACACTGCAGTAAGATTCCAATCACCGTTAGCTCAGTACCCAATATTGGACAACCCTCACGTTCATGCCACTAGTGGTTCCATAATCTTAGGTAAACACCTTCCAGCTGGTAAGGGCTGCGCGCAAACATGGCTTCAATTTTACTTAGCTAACACTCTTCGCATTGCATACACTACTGCAGACACTACCATCGCTCAAGTCACTTCGCAAAAAACATCTAATCTAAGACTTGAGTATATACAGCTGACATCCTAAACCTATCGTCGGACCTACCTAATGTCTGCACACCCTAACACTGACCTC
This sequence comes from Anabrus simplex, assembly GCF_040414725.1. Classification (NCBI taxonomy): domain Eukaryota; kingdom Metazoa; phylum Arthropoda; class Insecta; order Orthoptera; family Tettigoniidae; genus Anabrus; species Anabrus simplex. Next base: position 732,883,001 of record NC_090265.1, read on the forward strand.
TATGTACATACGCACACCTTCCTAAACCTATCGTTGAGCGTGAACTAGGACATCTCATCATCAGTATACTCCTAGGATAACATGTGACGTCCTAAATCTATTGTCGAGCGGAAATGGGGTTGTCTACGCTTCCTCTAGAATGTCAGGCGAAATCGTAACTTCAAACACACTCTTAGATATTTTAGCTGTAAACCTTGCCGAAACTAATAGCACACAATTAAGCACATCTTGCCACAGAATGAACGCAAGTCGGGAAATGCACTAAGTCCCTATCTTCCTAATAAAACGTGAAATTGAAAATAAATAACGCGTGGCAAGCAATCCACAACTCGAACACGAATTCGACATACGCAATGAAGTTTAAAAAAATAAAATGACTTTCAACACACGTCTAACATTACGTAAATATCGCCCAAAACAGTAATCATCAACGCCGCATAAATCCACAACTTAACTCTAGGGTGAGGCCCTCAAATCGCCTACCATTTCATTATTCCAAATATCCATATCCATTACTATCCAGTGAAGCGAAATCCAATGCATCTACACAGCCAAACTATCGCTTTAACAACGTCCAATATCTCATCCCACAATGTTGCCGATTTAATGATAAATTATCGTCTCGTAATTTATTAAATTTACGGATTAGAAATTTGTCATTACAGTCAAATAACCAACCGTGTATTCAGAATGCTCTTCTACCCTTGAAGTCGTATTACTATAATACTCATTATACTGACTACGTAAACTAGTCACTTGGGCTTTAACTACCACGAGCTACAATCTTCAACAGAAATTGTTTTTCACTTGGGATCTTAACTTGAAATCTTAGTATGCATCACACAATACTCATCTCGAACCAACCTTCGGTTAGCTGTTCCGGATTGTTAGTGGAATATAATACAGCCTGCCACATACAGCCTGTCTCAAAAATTCTTCGCCATCAACAAATATAGTCTGTCTCAAAATTCATTCTCATCGCCTCCCACGCCGGCATTACATGAAATACAGGCTTCCTCTGCCTTCAACATCTATGCAACTCTTATCTCAACATATAATTTCGGAACAATCCATTCTTCTGTTTCAAGACTTTTCAAACCTCAATCCTCTCGTGACAAACAACTTTTATAAAATCTTTTTCATATATTTTACTACAACTTTCGGACTTCAGGAATACAACAACACACCGTGATTTTCCATATCACCGACATACACGAAGTCAAAAAATTTAACTTCCCACGGAAAAACATTACTCTATCAGATTTCACTAGATTTCGAGATGAACGCAAATCTTATTGAACATGACTGTTAAATACACTTTTAACATAGAAAAATTTTATACCGCGGTAAATATTATTATTATTATTATTATTATTATTATTATTATTATTATTTCGACAAAATTTTCTGAACTCATACGATATTCGAAATTAAGACATTCATCACGACTACATTATCGTTCTCATCTTCCTAATTTTACTCAATTTGAACAATATCTCAAGGAATATTAACACATTTAGACTTCGCATTTTATAGTTCCTCGATATAAATTTCACAGCCCTGAAGAGTTTTACACAGTGACCAGAAATGTAATACATTCGCCTGATCATTATTAAATATCAATTTTACACACGCACTGAAAATTTGGTGGGACAAACAATATTCTAACTACAACATTGATAAAATATATTTACAGACCTGTGATCTTAGCCACCATCCTGGATTTCTGGCTGCATTCTAGCCAGCAGGCCTTGTGCCTTCCATGACTATATATATAACTTAAACTACACAAGAAATTACATTCGGTGTCGATCAACACTGCAAACTGCACATTCTTGGCGTTTGCACTGCGACGAGCCCGCTCCTCAAATGGCGACCGGCACAGTTTTCTCAGGACCCTGCTGTCATTTACCCTACTACTGGCCAGGTGTTCCAAACAGATAAGACAATCAGACCTCGCTGCCAGCCTCCAGACTTCACTTTTAACAAATATTAAACGCACCTGATTGTAATACAGGGAGAAACTCAGCTACGTTTTTTAGCCAACTACCTAAACTTTCAAAGTTATCATCTGCGGCAGTTCAGGAAAATTTCTATCATCTTTTACTTTAATACTTTACTTGAATCGTTGACACGAACAGGTAACAAGTTACTTGTAGAACAAAACCCTGCACTTTCCTCCAGACGAGTGACGTGTGCTTCGCCGTTCAGACAACCAGACAGAGTATGTAAAATAGACGGAAGGAGATTTCTTTTATACCCTTTGCGAGGGACGCCACCCTCTCCACGAGGCTTGATTGCACAATCTGCTAATTCCACATCCAATGGACCAATTTTCTTAAAATTTGTTCCATAACTTCGGACAGGCTTAACGATTCATTATGGTGTAAATTCCATATTTTCCTCATACTTGCAACGGGCGACATGAATTATTTCTACCCTGAAGTTTCGCGGGTTTTCTTCAGAAAATGACCTTGCCTCGTGTCTACAATCTGCGAGCAGGAGGCAAATCCTTCTCCAGGTTTAACTACATTTATATTTACCCTGGGGGTTCTATCTTCACATACGGTTTATGAATAATTTAGATCCTTTATTCTTCGTTTTACCATGTCATCAAAATCTCCCGTTATGAAGGATTTCTTGAATTTGACAAATTATCCAATACTCGAGATCCACCGAAGTGTCCCGGCGTTTCACGTGCTCGCGGTTTGCTTGTCACGGAGAGCTATGTTCCCACGAGAGAGCCAGACTCTTGAAATAAAAACATGGCTACTCTCAAAAAGTAGTTTGTAGCTGAAATAAATATTAGGAAGAAAAAAATTTCTTCACCGTAGAATTATGGGTTCAATATATCGAGCCGTCAGTAAGGGCGGCGGTGAGTTCAAGAGAGAGTATGTTATAGTGCGCGCGTCAGTATTGTTGATATCTGTACTTGTCAGAATCGACTCCAGGGTACTCCACTAAGAAGTGTTGCAGTGTCACTTGCTAGTATGTGTAATTGTGTGTTGTGACTTAACAGTGTAAATAAAGTAATTTATACAAGGAAGTGAAAGTGTTCTCGTGTGATATTTATTTACGTAAAATAACATCGCATTGCAGAACGATAATTATTTCCTAAACAGTCAGCAAGGAGGGTTTTACAATCTTTTAAGTCTACAACATCTACGATTTTGTCTTGTTCAACAAGTTTTGAAAATCCTCCTCCTATCTTTTCTAAATTTCTTTACGCCTGTCATCTGGAGTTTTTCTTGTGGATGGACTGGGTTTGGTTAAATAATAGGGAAGGTTTGGGATAATCCTAGGGAGAGCACCAGACTTTAATAGAGGCCTATCCTCTTTCCTTGTTTTCCTTTCACCATTGTGATCAATGTCAGTCTCAAATATTTCCGCATCTTCAGGAGCAAAGTGTTTCGCACAGACTACACTAGATGAAGTAGGGTTCCAGTTGTCTCTGGGGATACATTTCAACCACGAAGCTTGCACTGCATCATCCTTAGGAAATCTGAACACTGAAATGTATCCTTCTTGATAAGAATCATAGTTGCTGGAGCACGAAGGAACGCAGGAATGCCTTGGCATTTGGAATTAAGTCTAGCTTTAGTTGTTGTTGTCATACTTGTGCAACGTAAAATATGACACAATCATGCTGCTCTTTTAAACTACTTAATTTTAAAAATGCAAACACGGAATAGCTTTAAAAACGACGTGGATTGTCACTCTTATACACGTACATACTGCAACATGAGAAAGCTCACCTTTATCGTAAATTAATACCGCTCCAGGATACCAAATAGTGTACCGTATAGGTTATTTTTTTAAACTACCGTATAACACATAAAATATCTTCAGTATACTCTGAATGTTAAACAATGCCATCAACCTTGGCCTACAAGGAATACATGGCCTGCCCAATAGCCACTCATAGCTGTCCGCCCTGTGGATACTATATTTGCCGCTAGAGGGGATGCAACTCAACCTCACATAAACACCTCGGTTGGCGGTATTTTTACACGCTGTATGCTAACTGGTGACGTCGTATTGTTAAAATACGTCAATTATATCACAATGGTGTACTGTTTCGTACCGTTTTGTAAACAAGTCTCTAGAAATGGAGTTGCTGGAACTTGTTTCATTAAATTCCCTTGTCAAAAGCCAACTAGGGAATTATGGATTAAAGCAATAAGCAGAAAAGGTATGGTACAGTAAATACGCAGACCATCTGACGGCAAAAATTAGATTACTTATTATTATTGCTCCAGTTCTGATGATAATTGTGCCGGGAGGTACACCCCAACGCCGCGCATTCAAATTCAGCGCCTAAAGAACTCCTCTATTGGTAAAACAGTGAAACTGAAACTACACCTACTTAGAAATTTAATCAAAAGAGGTCACCACTAAAATATCGAGTAATTTTGTTATTGTGCAGTTTCCTACACTGACTGAATTTATCAGTGTTTTGGTTGCCATTCATCAAAAAGTTTGGACATTTTCCCACTGATGACACTACAAAAACTATTCTTATTCTTATTTATTTATGAACAAACAGGCTTTCCGCCCCATTACATGTTCACAAAGCAATAAGACACAATATTAATAATTATAATAAAAAATCATAATAATAAAAATAATAATAAAATAATGATAATAATAATATAATAATAATAATAATAATAATAATAATAATAATAATAATAATAATAATAATAATAACTAAATACATAATAATATAATAATGATAATAGAGATAATAGGAATAAATAATAACAAAAATGATAACAATTCTGTAGCAGTCCTCGGCTCGAGGATCCAGCAAACTCATCACTTGTCCTTATGCCTACAACATCTTTCGTCACATTCATTTTCCCTGACATACTCCCGATCAATACCAAAACATCGACAGTCAGCACTTACATTCTAACCAGCCATAACCCAAACAAAAGTCCTCCACGTTCACAACAATAAATAACACAATCCTAACCCAGCAGAAAATCATAATAACTTACAATCAAATTTCAACACTGGTCTCCCTCCACACTTACCTTAAATACCACTCTTATTTCAATGCATTACTACCTCTCATGTTGCAACTTGCCCATTATTTAGCCATGCTTGATCTCATTTTAAAACCCAAGCCATGCTCAGCATTACATTTGCTATCGCAACCACCACTCATTACGTGTCCTTGTGGATTCAGCACATACGTCATCTTCATTGTCCTCTAACTTACTCTCTGTCCAAACCATAACAACCAACATTCCGCACTCGCCCTTCAATCCATCATACACTACATTTACCAACCCGCACTTAATACAATCATCTCTCCAACTCCAAAAGTTTCAGCAATAAATTAAACCATCTCATTACCAAACCATCTTCGCCTATACCAACACTTCTCCCACACCACATTCTGTTTCAATCGATAAATCTAAAATAATTCAGCAATAAATAAACCATCTACATACAAACTCCCGGATTCAGATACCACCTCTTACCCACAATTTCCATTCCCGATCCACCTCATATACCTTCCACAATACACCACTAAATCTAAATTTACAACATCTCAGATTTACAAAGATAACACCGCTTAACACCGCTTCTCACCATATTTCAACCCTAGTCCTCAATAACTGCGACCATTTTATACCACCACTTCTCCAACACCTCATTTCAGCAATATGACACATCTTAACTTAATCGTATCTAGATACCAGGCCATCTTCACCTTAAAATACCAAACACTCATATACCATCTCTTCACCAACACCACATTCCAATCTCTACCATCCAAAACTCTTGTCCCTCTTAACACTCACTTAGTTAGCATTAAATAAACCTCCTACCTAACCAAAAGCTAATACAGCTCCCTTCAATACTAACACATCGCTTCATATACCACCTCTCAATCTCATACCACACTATCATGCTATCCTCTCTCTTATATACATCAACAATAAATATACCACTTCACCATTGCCACATTTTAGTCTTCACAAATAATTACCATCATAACCTAATAAATTTACAGTGAATAACAATTACTGACATATCCTAAAACTTACCAATCAGCGTCCACTCCAAATATCACAATAAATATATCACTTCACCCTTACCACGTCTCAGCCTTCACAAATTATTTACCATATTTCAGCCTTCACAAATAGTTACCATCATAACCTAATAAAATTACAATGAATAACAATTACTGACATATCATAAAACAAACAGACCCTGCCCTCCTGTCCTCTTACCTAACTCCCCTAACTAAATACTCAGTCCCTATATACACTAAACCATTAAAATTTTAACCTACTCTCTCCTTCCCTTATAGAGATAACTATTCTAGCCCCCTATTCCCCTGCCCACCCTCTAACTCACTCTCCTTCATTTTACTCTCGCAGGCCTTTTTTGTCGCACAAAAATACCTGTTCAATTCACCCCCTTTTTCCCATTGTTTAAGAATCCATCTCAGTATTGCGTTCTCATCCCCTCTCCCCAGTATTTCCCGATGCTCGGCACTCAATAATCCATGTCTTAACCCCCTCGTTCCCTCACAGTCTCTTAGCAAGTGAAACTCATCATTCACATCTCCACAAAGTACACACCTTGTCTTATCCCTGCCCTGTAACCAGCCCTTATTCCTTGGCAGACCTAAAAGCCACCACATCATCCCATATCTATTTGACCTATCGACGTATCTAATATTCAACCCTGCTATCTCCTCTATTTTCGTCAAAACACTCAGCGAATTTCTTAGTCTGCTTTCCCCCAATAATTTCTGCCTATGGATATCCCTAATTCTCCTTTCCAGTATTTTCATCCCTCTCACTTCTGTCTTTGACCAAACCTCCCCCCACAGGTGCCCTAATCCTATCCTCTCTAAATACCCTTTTATTTTTTCTAACCATCCACCCTTATACATGCTCTTAAATTGCTGTACATATGCAGCCTGTAAAACTCTCCCACCTTCCTGTCTTTTTAAATTCATCCAATATCTAACTATTCTTTTCACACCCTCTGATTCCAAATCCTCCCCACACATTAATTCCGCCCCTACATTTGCTGTACACCTCGGTAAGCCCATCACTAACTTAGCAAAACTACTAACAATCTTTCTTAGTTCCTCTCTTTTTTCATCCAGCCCCCAAACTTCTGCTCCGTATAATACCCTCCCCACTATTACCGACCTGAACACGAGTCTCAGTGTTTTGTAACTGATCCCCGGGAACTTGAGTAGCAAATTTCTGACTGAGGCTAAGGCTGCCAAGCCTCTATATTTCATTCTTTTGATCTGGTCACTCCAAGTTCCTTTATCATTAAAAATAACTCCTAGATATTCCAGCTTCCTTACCTGTTCCAATCTTTCTCCCTGTATTACCCAATTCCCTTCAATCTTTCTTCTTTTGTTCACCTGTACTATCAATATTTTAGACTTATTTCCATTAATTTTCAATCCCCATTTCCTCGCAAATAGCATCACTGACTCTAAGGCCCTATTCATCGCCCCTGAAGTTAACGTCATCAATAACACATCATCCGCAAATATCAGTCCTGGCACTTCCACACCATTAATTACCGGTACAGCCCAATTTCCTGCCCCAAACCCCTCTAAAATATCGTTTATAAATAAAATAAACAGTATGGGCGATAACTTGCAACCTTGTTTTAAACCCACCTTGGACTCCAATGGTCCACTCATTCTCCCTTCTCCCAATTTTACACAAAACCTGACATCCCTGTATATTCCTTCCACTGCCCTCAACATCTTCTCCGAAATCCCTAGCCTACCTAATTTCTCTCGTAGGGCCTCTCTATTTACCTTATCAAAAGCTTTCTCAAAATCTATTGCTGCTACATAAACCGTACTTCTATTCATATTCTTATACTTTTCTAAAATAGTCTTTACTATCATTATATTATCCACTGTTCTTTTCTTTTTCCTAAATCCCCCTTGGTAATCTGTCAAAATTCCATTTTCTTCCGCCCACCCACTTATTCTGTTCGCTAGCACCCCAGTATATATTTTACTCAGAGAATCCAGCAGAGATATACCCCTATAACTGTTCACATCGTTCCTACTACCCTTTCCCTTGTATATAGGGCATATAATTCCTGTTTCCCATTCCCTAGGGTAATTTCCTCCCTCGAATATCCTATTGAATAGTTTCACCATGCCCTCTATCATTATCTCATTTTTACTAATTTCCTTCCAAAACTTATTATTTATACCATTACACCCCCCGGCCGACTTCGCTCTGGCTCTGCTTATCACTCCCCGGATTTCCTCTCTTGTGATTTCTTTATCCAAGTCATAAATTGCCACTCCCCTATTACTCCAAATTTCTTCTTCTCCCGAACCTCTCAATCTATCACCCCCCTTTTTTCCTAGTAATTCCTCGAAGTGCCTGACCCATTGCACTTCCTCAATACTCGTTCTCTCCATATTCCTTCCACCCTTAATAATTCTATTAATCTTATCCCAGACTCTCTCAAAATTGTTAGTCTTGCAGTCATTATTTATGGCTTCCATTTGTTCCTCTAACCACGTCTTTTTTGTCTCAGAAATTTTCTTTTTATACTCCTTCCTCAATCTACAGAAAAACTCCCTTTCTTGGCTTCCACCTTTCCTTCTATATTCTCCTAAAGCGTCCATCACCCTCCTCCGCAATCCTTCACACTCCCTATTAAACCATTCTTCTCCCTCTTTCTTATTTCCTTTTCTATCTTTCACCTTCTGCGCTATCATCTTTATTGGATGTAGCAACAATTCCAAGGCTTTATCAGTATCATTCTCTTCTAACGCCCCTTCCCACCCAAATTTCAGAAGATGTAACTCCTCCTTTACTACCCTATTCCAATCCCGGCCCACCTTCTCTGTCCATTTGTACTTATTATAACCCCTCCCTCGTTTATCCTTTGTCTCATTTTCCTTCATTGTACGCTTCTCTACCTCTCTTTTCAGCATAACCCTCACCGGGAAATGGTGTGACTCAATCCAATCTCCTATTTCCATACTTACAACTTCCCCAATCATCCCTTCCGAGCTCAGAACCATATCTATCACACTACCCCCTTTCTCCGTAACATATGTCAATTTCCCCGTCCTGTCACCCTCTATCCACCCATTCAGAATATACAAGTTTCCCACAGCACACATCTCTAGGAGCTTCTCTCCATAACTATTTGTAATTTTGTCCTCACTCCTTCTGCTTTCTAACAAACACATTCCATCCTCCTTACTATAAATTGGGCTCTGTTCTCCTATCCTCGCGTTCCAATCCCCAAATAACAACATATCCTCCTCCCCTGGATACATTCCCCTTATCCTACCAATATCCACCAATAACTCTTCAAAAAAATATTTATTTGCATATTCTGAATTACTAGGATGGCAGTAAACAAAAGCTAGATTTATTTTCTTCCTCCGTCCCTCTCTCTCTCCCAAATTCAATCTCAGCCATATGGTTTCCATCATATCGGTCTCTATATCCTCTACTCTTTCACTAATTTCTTCCCTAATTAGAACTATCATCCCTCCTGGTGCTCGTCCCTTATTCCTCTCTTTTCTTCTATATTTATATTTTATCTCAAACCCCTTCCATGCAATCTCCCTCCCTGTTTCCAACCACGTCTCTAAGAGTGCCACAACATCGAAACTTTCAATTACTTCCCTAACTTTCTTGTTTCCTAATTTGCTCCTTACTCCTTCAATATTCACACATCCTATCTTCCAAAATTGTTATAACTTTCCCTCCCTCCCTTCTAGGTCTCCCACTCTATTCTTACTTCTAGTATTTATCGACCTCTCTCCCTCTGTATCCTCCATCCCTTTACGTACTTTTCCCCATATGTCTTTTAAGCTCTTACTCCTGACTTTACTCATAAGTTTTTTACCTTCTTATCTATCTGTCTCCTCTTGACCTTTCTTTTTCGCTACACCACTGCACCCTGCACTCACCTCTTCTTGCTGCTCACCCCCACTCTCCCCCTCACTATTTTGGACTTCTGAATCCATCTCCCTTTGTCCTTTCTTACTCACTGCACCACTACACTCTCCTCTCCCAGTTTCTTGCGGTCCACTCTCACCGTCCACTTCACTATCTTGGTCTTCTGTCTCCCGGCTGCACTGCCCATTCTCTTCCGAGATGCCCTGCTCTCCTGCCACGTCCCTCCTCCTCTTCTTTTCTTCTTTCTTCTTCCCATCTTGTCTTGACCTCTCACCACTCTCAGCCCTCTCGTTTTCGTCCATTTCCTTTAGCTTAGAAACTGAATGAACTCTGACCCATCGCCCGTTCGTCACCTCCAACCTCAGACCTCTTATTCGGGCCTTTAGCCCCTGGTTCCTCGCTCTCCAAAGGTGCCTATTCAAGATCTTCGCGTTTTCACTTCCTTCTCTTCCCATGTCTCCTTTCACCCCTATTTTCCGCCCTTGTAAATTCTTGCTGTTTCTTAACACAGAATCTGCCATTAGGGTTGAGAACAATGTAACCCTAATTGGCCTCCGACCTTTGATTCTACCAACTCTCTCTACATCATCAATGTCTACCTCACTAAAGTTTACCTTCATAACATCCCGTATAGCTTCCACCACCTTAAATATCAGCTCAATCTTGCTCTCTCTCGCCCCTTCCTCAATTCCATATAAAAATATGGCTTTTTTCAATCTCTCCTGCCTGTACCCCTCCGCTTCTTTCTTCATCTTCATCACCTCGTCTTTCAGATGCTTCACTTCCCCTCTCAATAACTCAATTTCTTTCTCGTTATTGACCACTCTCCTGCTCGATTCCTCTGTCTTCGTTTCAAGCCATTTCTTCATGTTCCCTATCTCCCTTCTCTGCTCCTCCATCATGTCCTTTATTTCCTGCACCTTATCCCATTGACACTTCTCCTGCATCACTTCACTTACAACCACCCTGAGTGCGGCCAAATCCTCTGTGCTATATTTTCCACTGGTATTTGGGCCTGGGTTTACTTCCACCCCCCCAATAACCAGTAACACTGCTATCACTGTCACCACCAGCACCGCTTCACTCATTTTCAATCCGTCCGTCACCAGTCCAATCCTGACCTCCTTCTTCTGCCTTGCCTGCCATTTCCCAATAGCGGCCCGGTACTGTTCAATGCCAACCATGTTTACAGCACGCACTTCGCTACGCAACCTCTCTCCTCGACTGCTCGAGCTAGACTGCTACAAAAACTATGATCATGCACCCTGGTGCGAAGTGAAAGTAATTTTGATTTAAAGAAGTTTTGTATTCATAAGTTTTTCTAATTGATATTCATTTATTTTTCGATTGGCAATATTTTCTTTTCTTTCCGCCAGTTTTGATTCTATCCAATCCCCAGTTTCTGTAATTAATTTTCTACCAATCACTGACTTCTTGTTCGATCCTGAAGTGTAACTTTGAATTGGACCAATTAAATTGAGAGGGTGTGGCTGGTTTATTCATGAATGATCTCGAACCTTCCCTGAGGGTTTATAAAACGCGGCTTTTCACGTCTCTTGGCCAATTGATCGTCAGCTTACTAAGTGTGTGTGTAAAAGCAGGAGGCAGGTGGCCTCTTTCATCAGTCAGCAGTACATCGAGAAGGTAATGGCCACATAACATCTTTCTTTCTTGCTTACTCCGCAGTTTAAACTGAAAGAAAGGTTCGTATCATTAGCTATGTAACCTTCCTTTCTAATATAAACTTCTGCCGGTAAATGTCAAACTTCATAAAATCTTTAACTGGAAACCGTGGATAGAGAGTGATGAACCCTCTCGAGCTCACCTTCATCTTGGTTTGAGGTGACTATGTTTTTATAACTGTTTTTCCATTCTGTAATGTGGTAAAGTAATTTCTATACGAGACTCCTCAGTAGGTTGGGAATAGCCCCTGTTTCATCGGCCTTGAGCCCTTAGGATTTTAAGTGTTCAATATATTGGAACTCCGTGTGCTTCCATTCCTTTTATGTTTGGGCCGGTTATTTAACCTGTTCGTTTCCATGAAGGCCCGGTAGATTGGGTTTTAAATACCCCTGTATAATAATTTTCCAATTGTATGTTGTGCCTTAGGAGGCCAGGAATTGTAAGTTGATGTTGCCTTGAGTGGCTTGGAAAACTGAGAGCCTGTTAGCTCTTTTTTCAAGGTAAGATTAATGAATGCCTCTTGAAGGTTAGATGTTGTAATTTTGGGAGCAAGTGCTCTTTGAATTAAGGGATTTCGGCTCTTGTATAAATTTGTGCTCTTTTGTAAATTTGAGCTAGGAGCTCAGGAAAAGTAAAGCGAGGGCTTGAAGCCCACGATCAGTTAAAAACACTAATCTTGTTTTTCCTAGACTTGTTTTATGATTGCTACTTGTACCTGTAATATTGTCATGAAAAAATTGTTAAGTTTGAAGTTCTAAAAGAAATATAACCTTTGTTAAAGTTTTAAATCTATTCTTGACCTCGTAGTTAGACCCATTCACCCCAACGCCTTCTTTAATCTCTTTCTGCTCCACGGGTAACCCCGTAACAATAATAATATTATCTTCGCTATAAATATCCTGGCCCGAGAGTCGGTGTCACCGTCTAGGAAGCCCGCCTCCCTCTTCAAGGGAGGAATGAAAATATTGAGTAGTTACATGATCCGTCAAAATTAGTATATTATTTGGGAAGGTATAAGCAATGCCAGACTCCTTGTGTGTCATAGCCATCGTATTTGGCACGAATATTGGAGTAGGTACCACAGGCTCTCTCATACTTTCATTATTTCCGTGGTGTACTCGACATGAAACTCACATTGTGTCGCCAGTGTCGAAACAGTGATTTGAACCTTGAAATATTCGAAGAGTGCAGCTGCCCATTCTTATCACGGGGCGTAAGTTAATGTGCTCGTCTATGCGGGAGGAAGAAAGGAATAGTTGTGGAACGTAAATTGACATAATATGTTAGTATTTTCTTTTAACCTTTCAGTTTTCTTGAAAGAATAACCAGAAAAGGAGTACCGGTAAATGGTCTCCTATATGCTTCTAAATGGTTTTCTTCTTATTTTTCGGGACAAAATAAATAAAATGTATCTTTCCCAATTTTTGCAACAGTTAGTGAACAAATCACACACGCGGATGAACCGGCAGCAACGAATCCTGAATTAGCAAGGAATTTTCAAATACAACTGAAAAGGAAGCCGAAGGAGCACCATGCGTTTCTATGTCGAGTGCTGCAATGGCATATGCTGGAGGGTATTTGGTAAGAGTTGTCGAAGACCACATGCCATGTTAAGAGTGTGTTGATAAAATTAGTAGTATCCAGAGTCCATCTCTTTAACGTCATTAATAAAAATCAAAGACAGAGGTGGTCTCAGGTATCCAAAACCAAGTTTTATTTCACTGATGATGAAACTGGGGTAAGTAACGGACGAAATGGTATCAGTAAGTCTGGGGAGTCCAAAAATAGCACAGACATTAACTGAAACAATGTTGCCACCTGTTGCTACAGTGTGGGAAAAGTGATCATCCTGAGGAACTAAGCAGAATAATACTGCAGAAGTTTCTGCGCCCCTCTGTCACTAATTACGCTAATGGCATGACAGATGAGTATCGCTGAGCATACTTCTTGAGAAGAAAAACAATTTATGAGAAGAAAATATCAAGGAAAATGGTTACAGTCTTTCATTTTCACGGAAAATCTACGGTGCGGTAGTGAAAATATCTAGTGCAGACCTTATATCCTTTTAATTGCCAGACATAAATTTCGACAATTATGTGTGTTATCTGAAATGAAAATCCACAGCTGAATTGAACTCGTAGGGGTAAAAGGTGAACCTTTATTATTATCTACTTCATTCTGCTCAGTAACGTATATAATTTACAGGAAGTATAGTGTAGAGGTAAATTTGTGCTGGTTTTAACTCCCGTTAGCAATGCTAATGGGTGCTGATGTGAGGTGGTATACTAGCACTGCAGTGGTAAAGACGCGCACTGCCAAGCGGTCACTGTTTCTGAGGAGAGCACTGCGAGTGAGCAGGCTTTGTATTCCTTGTAGGCTAAGCATCAAGTTAATTCACGCACAACAAAAAAATATAATGATACACCACGTTAGACTTGTTTACAAATTACGAACACATAAGTTACATACTTGACTCCAAGCGACGTTGTCGGATCTCCAATTTCACGGCCTTAGTATAGTCCGGCCATGTTTAGGCTCATCATCTTATGTTGCCTTACATTTGACAACAGAACGACTCGTATATCCTGCCGTGCGCTTTATTGGGTACCTGGAAGATGTTCTTCTTTGTCCATTTAACGTAATTTCATGGAGCAGTAAACCTATACGTGGCACTCACTACTGATCAGGATACCTAACAGTCTACCACGGTAAGCAGTAAGGACTGGACCAACACATCTAACCTTGGCCGCTACATAGGGGTAGGTCAAAATTAAATAACGGGTTATTTTCACTCAAGTTTTCATTTAAATAATTGCCTACATTTTGCTACATTGCCAAATATATTTCTAATCTCTCCAGGACATCCATATATAGCCCTTACTTTGCTAAATGTATTAATTTCACATCTTGTTCATATTGGTGAAGGAATGATTATTTCTGTACACATGGCCGAATATCCAGTGCGCCTTATGGCGTTTGTGTGCCTTTTATATCTGACCAGTATGCTTCTACCTGATTCTCAAATATAATATTTCTTACAATTCTGGCATGTTAGTGTTTGTACACCTGAAATCCCATATTTTTTCTTTCTTTAATTTTACTTGCTCCAGATAAAACATATTTATTATTACTATTATTTGTTCGTTGTGCTATTTCCATATTACATCTTTTGAAAATTTTGGCCAAATCACAAGAATGTCTATACATATTGTCATATAGTGAAAAATGAAAGGGTTTTTATAGGTACTTTAAGACAGAAACTGGTTCCAAGAAAGACATTCCAGGAATCATTCATGAACAAGGGAAGAGTGTATGTGCGGATCTTCAAAAGGCAGAAGTATTCAGTCAGCAGTACCGGTATGTAAAGATTGTTGGTTAAAAGGATAATGTCCAGATAGAAGAGGTAACTAATGCTAAAGAAGAATTACAATTTGCTCGTGTCAGGTACACGAAGCACGTAGACGATGGTAGACGCTGTCCATTTTGTACATTTTCCCTTTGATTTTCAAAGCTTTCAGATAGAGCAACACTAACGCTATCTGTTTCTCTGGGCCGATGACCTTCGATGTTAGGCCCCTTTACACAACAAGCACAAGCATCTGTTTCTCTTTGCAAGTAGCTTTACGTCACACCGACACAGGTAAGTCTTATGGCGACGATAGGACAGGAAAGGCCTAGGAGTGGGAAGGAAGCGGCCATGGCCTTAATTAAGGTACAGCCCAAGCATTTGCCTGGTGTGAAAATAGGAAACCACGGAAAACCATCTTAAGGCCACGGCCGCGACGTAAAGCAAATAGCAAAAAAAACCTAATAAATGAATGATAGCACCAAAACCCCTTGAAGTACATGCATTTTATTGCCCGCCAATATTAGTTACGATACGGTATTATAACGGAAACGAACAGTTCCACTTTCAAAGTTACGTATGTGGTATGAAACGTGAGAGCAAGGTGGCTAATAGTGTATGCGTATGCTAGTGTATTATAAAGTGATAGGCCTAAGCGTTAATTTTACATTATATAGGAATATTTATAAAAAAGTCGAAGAACGGTTTCTAGGCTTTTATGACGTGTCTGCTGACATGACTGGTAGGGGTTTAGCTGATGATATAATCTCAATTCTGAAAGAATGGAACATTGATGATGCCAGACTCGTATATCAGACGTATGACGGGGCTACAGTAACGTCTGGCCATAAAGGAGGTGTCCAGGCAATTGTCAGACAGTATTAACCTCATGCCATCTTCGTACATTGTTACGCCCATCAACTCAATTTGGCTCTCCTTCATGCTGCGAAAACTATAAAAGAGGTAAAATTGTTCATATCCAATTTATCTGTTTTCCACACATTCTTCTCGTTCTTCACGTCGTGCTGAATTGCTGGGTGAGCAAGGTTTTTAGCTTCTTCATCCTTCTCCTACCCGATGAAATTATCATTCTCGGACTGTTATGGCCGCGAAAAAATATTATTCCGAGTTGAACAGAGCAGTGAATCATATAATAAATTCTGACAACTGGGACCCAGAATCAATCCAGACAGCAACAGGAATAGACAATATACTGAACAATCAAAAAATGTTTGTTCCTACGCTGTCTCTTTTGTAGAATTTTTATCTACACCGACTTTTTGTTTCGCATTCTGCAGACGAAAACGTCTTCTGATGTAAATTTCTATATTTAAGTGTTGAAGGCTGCTACTACTAACAGCATATCTCTCAGAAGTGATAAAGAGATGGAAGAAATCGGAAAAGAATGTACTGCTTTGTGTTCAAATGCCACGAATGCTAACTAGGGTCAAATAAGAGTTGTGTACGTGGTTTTTCATTCGGTGTTCCTTCAGTTAGAAACACGTTTCCGTAATTAGGAATGCCTTCGTTTCGTAGAACTATTTGATGAAACTAAATTTTATATTTATCATTCACAATTTCTCCAACAACATTTAAACGAATTCTTGGCCATGTACCCTAAGGCTTTTCATGTAGATCAACTTAAGAACGAACTTCTTAACATTTTCTCTGATCCTGATAAACATATTCGACCCCATCAACTATTGGCTTACATTCTTAATAATGAACTCCAGAGTGTGTATACGAAAACACAAAATTGCTTAAGTTGATGCTATCTATTCCGTTAACGTCAGTTTCTAGTGAATGCGCTATGAGTGCCTTGAAACGAATTCAAATTTATTTAAGGAATTCGATGACCAACCAGAGACAGGCGGATTGAATTCATTTACAAGAATATTGTTTTAGGTGAGTTGTACGAAAATCTATTTATTCCTTATTTCTCTTACTAAATCTATGTAACAATGAATTATATTCTAAAAATATGTTATTTGACAGCTCCCAGCTATTTATTTATGTATTTATTTATTTATTTATTTATTTATTTATTTATTTATTTATTTATTTATTTATTTATTTATTTATTTATTATTGTCTTGTTCTCTGTGGCATGGCTCAGGTGGTGGTGATGATAATTTTTTTAAGAGCTATAGAACATGCTGTTATGCCCAACCTTAATGCGCCATTTAACTTATGTTAATCCTACAACATACTACAATTGTGTAACTTATAGACTAACGGGGAACGCTTATCGCCTAATTCCTACGGTTAATATTTACGCGGAGAAAGTATATATAGTAAGCATAGTATATTTTCTTAGATATATTCTGTAGATTATGTTCTTATATGTGCGTAATGTTTGCAACACCTTCTTTTGAACAGCTGAGTACTAGAATGTGTCTAATTTCTGCCGGCAGGGAATTCCACAAGCGGATAGTAGCGGGGATGAATGAATCACTGTAACTAGTAGTGTGATGGGTAGGGAAACTTAGCAGGGAGTTACGGTACTAAATGACCTTGTTTGGTGACTATTTCTGGATGATAGGTACTGTAAACCGATGTTTCGCACCGTAGAACGCGATGAATAACTGAAACAAATATAAAACGAGTGCACGTAGGGTAATAGGTTGTTATAGGGTTTGTTTTAGTTTGAGTTATTAATATAATAGTGAATGCAAATATGTATGCGTCGAATACAAAATTCCATGCATATGATTAAAAAATTTAAGTATTAAATATGATGCTGAAACCAAATTTTAAATAGCTTACGATAGGCCTACCTTTGATCCTGCATTCAATAAGATATTTCTTACATGAATTTTATTGTACATATAGGCTTAATTGTACATTATATTTTCAATTTCAAAATTTCAACATAAATATTTTTGAATTAATGAACATGTCTTTTAAAATTTCGTATCTACAAAACATGCTATTTCCTCTTCCAATTTGACCTCATAATTGCCCATAGAGATGAGGTTAAGGTACTCTTCCACTGCGGGCCTTATTACATGTTAGAGCGGGAAATAAGGCCCAATAATGATAATGGTTAATGTACATTACCTGAGTATGCATATCTTTACTTACTTTTTGTTTCATTTGATCTGTAGTTCAGTAGTGTTCTTTTAGTAGGTTGAAATGTGCTGAAATGTATTTTATTTATCACGCTACGATAGCCTCTCGCGTGAGTCTGGGGATGCATTCTCTACAGTAAGACCGGCTGAGTCAGGTGACATTCAGTGTATGACGTGCGCACCGCGGCCTGTCTTTCTCGTCGGCCTCGCCGCTACATCTGGCCTGGCAAGAGTTATGCGATGGGACGTTTTTCTCTTCTTCGTAGAAAATAGCCTTCTCTGTGGAACAATTGTTCTCTTTTGGGTTATGGGCACGGACACGGGTACTTGCTCATTTTGATTGCGAACTGCTGCCAAAGTCGCCTTTAAAGATGCAGTGTGTTTCTTAAGAACTTCAAGTTCCCTTGTTGTGGAAATACCCTTCATTAATTCCAACAATTCAGCAGCGATTACATCCTTTTGTTCTGATAAGGGAACAGAACTCTCACCACTTTACTTTCTACCGACTTTGGCTAGTATTTCTTCCTTTTCATTCACCGCACAAGCGTCTTCACAGTCTATAATGAGTCCATCAACGTCTACAGAATTTTCTGCACGGTGTTCATTGCCGGTTTGAATTTGGCATATACTCTGTATGTGCTTACACATATTCCATTTAATGCTGGGATCAATGCATGAGCAGGAATATCTGTGTAGGCACGCGTTACATTCACTGCAAATCAATTTGCATTTACATTGAGCCTCATTATTTTGTACAAAGTACATCTCGGCCACTGCAGAGGAAGACGGTATTTTCCAACTACAGTCTTCCTTAATAATCAGGCCTTTGTCTATTTGTAAGCTTGATTTATGCCTACGACGAATGTCCTTCAATTTGCTTGTCAGTTTCCCTTTTGTAAGCACAATAAGCCTGTCAAACAACTTGTCTTTAACAAAGGACATTAGTGCATATATTGCTTTATCTAAGGGTTTCACATGCTTTCCCTGGAGATAGATGTATTTAAGCGTGTGATGCATTCGCTCTATGTGCATGTTCGTGTTCAGGCTTACATGCAGCCTGTGACAGTACGCCCAGCATTTTGCATTACTTAGGTAGTTGTCCAGGAAGTATGAAGCAAACTCAGACGTGTCAGGATCAGATTTCAACTTCTCTAATACTACAGGAAACATCATATCAAACGCTGCCGCAACTCTCTCCTACAGTAGTGTTCTAATAAGCTTGAAAGCATTTACCTTTTTTCCCTGGCCTTTAATTTTACTGATTATATTTTTCCTCCATGCCCTGTCTACGTGCCAGGTAGAATAGAGTCTCATTGCTGGAGTTCCCATTGTCGAAATCCAAGCATTAAAGAACGATTCTGCTAAGTCAGACATAAAAACCTTAGAAGAAATTATTCCAACTTCCGACTTTACATACTGGGGAAAAAATATGGAGAGGATTTGCTAGTCATTCCTATTGGATATGAGAAATGCGCATGGAAACCCTTGCCTCATGTCATCCAGTACCATCAGCGTTGTAAATTCAAAACGGTAATTATTTAGCCCATGCGTTCCATCAATACAAATGCAGTCATTACCATACTTTTTCAGTATGTCACCTTGAGCACTATTCATTATAATTAACACAAAATCTGCGCTGTTTAGTTCTGGATGTGACTCACTAACTATCTCTTGTGCCTTATAAAACAATACACAGGGACTGTCAGTAGAGTTAACTTCACTCGCCCATGCCTCAACGCTGGTCCCATCATTTTCGTGCCTGACTGACGAGGAGCACAAATCATAACACCGTTCAATGTTATATAAATCCTGCTTGGTGAGCAGATGTATCCTTTCTCATTTAGAATCCGATACTGAATCTCTCGAATTCTGTCCAGTATAGCTTGGAAAGGGATTTTATTAACAATGTCTGCAGCTATACTGGCCCTTTCTTTTTCTGTCAGTCCCAAGTGACTTAAGTCATGTTGATGACCGACATGAGTGGAGATAAATTTGACTCGGCATGTTCCATCTTCGGCTTCACTAAATTTTATCTTTGCGGGACATACTCCACGGATTTTATTGCTTCCTTGCAATTGTAAATGTCGAACACCTTTACTTTTAGAGACGAAATTCCCCGAACGATTACATTCATAATAATGTCTTATAGTATTATTAGAAGCCGCATGAGACCCGTGATTTTTAACAAAGAACGACCGTGCTGTCTCTTCAGTTTCTTGTTTCCAAGTCTTAAAGTCATCAGAAGATGAGAACTGTAGTTCCTCGGATTTTATACGTATTTCATGTACCGATTCTAAATGTTCACAGTTTTCTGTGGTTCCTTCATAACTACACAAGTTGCGATTCAATGATCTCTTTGCAACTGAAGCCTCACCATGATAGTCCCGTTGATGACGTGTGAAGTTGTACTCATAATTGAAATTCTTGTTGCAAATTTCACACTGATAGGCGAACGAATGTTTACTTTTTAGTACAGGCGCGATAACATTCAGCTTTTCGAGATGTGCTTTAAAACGTGTTGTCTTAAATTCTTATTGTAATCATATCTTTTACCGCACTCAGAACACACGAAATGATTCGATTCACTCATACTTGTAAAACAATTCTTCGCTTAACACTTTGTAGTCACACACATTAAAACTATATTAAACTACGGTAAACTATATTAAACTACGCACACATTAAAACTATATTAAACTACGATATATTGCGTACAACATTGGTCACCATGCACGAACAGTCATGTGATTGTACACATTAAAAATATTGACCACACTGCATTTAAAAGAACATTCACCACCATACTATGAGAAGCTACTCACGTGTTTAGTCTCTCAAAAAACATTCATCACAATGCTACGAGTAGACTGCTAACGTGTTTGAAGTGCACCAAGACTAACTTTTCAGCTTCACATTTAAAAGAAACATTCTCCAATATGCTAAGAGCAGATTAGTGACGTGTTTAGTTTCTCAAAAAAACATTCATAACAATGCTACCAGCAGGCTGCTAACAACGTACCTGAAGTGCGCCAAGCTTCTCACGTTCTCGGATATCTCCGCCAATATTCGGAGACTCAAAGCCACAGGATGGCTGCTTCTGAAATCGTACCGCTTCGGATTTCTCCGCCAACACTCGGAGACTCAAAGGCACAGGACGGCTGTTGTCTGTAAGGTCAAGTCTGAAATCTCAAACCGGAGTGAGCAGCTAGCGGCGGGTAGCGTTGTTCCCGAATCAACTTCCCCTCCAAAACGACACTCCGCTCGTACTATGGCCACATGCATTTTCTAACACTTTGTCCAATGTTTTCACATCCTGCTTCATCAGTCGTAATTTGATGTGCAGTGGAGGCAATAAAATGTGAGCATACCAAATGTTCATTCACAACGTTCTTCAATCCCTCTGTCAGGTTTTCCCTCTGATACCTCCCCTCTCCTACTCCAATGCTCATGTTAGCTCTACTGTCAAATTCTCACATATAGCAAGGCATCTTAGTGTACACTGTTTGCTGGCCGAAAAGGATGCCACTTACTTTAAAGTCACAACATACAAACCACTGGCGTTCTTCATACCTCACATTTTAAAGGAGTAGTTTCAAGGTACTAACTATAGAAATGAATAGCTACACTAAATACAGATTGTTATTATTATTATTATTATTATTATTATTATTATTATTATTATTATTATTATTATTATTATTATTATTATTATTATTATTATTATTATTATTATTATTATTATTATTATTATTATTACTTGAAGACAGAAAAGGCAAGCAAGATATTGTCTAATAGGAATAGTTATGCAACAATTCTAAAATGCAGTGAAGACTATCCTAATTACAATAGAATTCTAGCCAGAGTTAAATTTCTATAGAGATATTTCCCCTAATACACAAATATTTCGCAGTAATAAAATAAGCAAGCTAATTTATACTACCACAGTAATTCTAAACTGCATTCAGACATATCCTAATTACAAACGGTTATTTCTACGTCCAAACAGAAATGAAAAATTCCTTAAAAATTTGAATTGAGGAGAACTACACAAGGATTACACAACCAAGCTAAATACTCTTCAATGTAGGAACGTCTCCACTGATGGGAAGCGTTACGAAGCGTTTTAGGCGATGATAAAACTTTCAGAAAGCTGACTGGGCAAGATTTTCCATCATACTGGATGAGACAATTCTGAGCATCGCTCCTGTTCCTGAAGAGTACGACAAGTTTGTTGACATCGTCCAATTTTCTTCAAGGGCATCAATTCCAATAGGTTGCAGAACCAATTTTATCAAAGGCATTAAACCTGAAATGGCCACTTTGCTAGAAGAATATTACAGGAAATATGAATTTGATCCTTTTAGCGAAGAAACATCAATCCTTGCACAAAGCGTTCTTTCTTCAGTATCAATGGCTAAAAGGGATGAGTGGATACAATTAATGACAGATTGCGACATGAGCAAGAAGGCCTGGAGACTATTACGTCGTCTCAATAATGACAATACCCAAGCCAGTACATACGCTAATATAAAGAAAGTACTAAAAAGATTGAAGGACTATGGAATAAACAACCAACACTTAAGAAACATATACATATAGTATGCGCACTTTTTAGTAATAGATTTTTGTACTCGTTGGAAAAGTAAGAAGGGTTCCGTTAATACTGCCAACTGAATGGAAATGAAATCTGAATTGAATCGATAATATGATCGATCGATATGAATTTTATAAACCTTTATTATTTTAAGCAAACAACTGTGTCACACACACAATATATAATACTATATAATATTTCCCGTTGAGAAACGTGTTCCTAGCATGAATTCTATAGTTTGGCTTTGCTGTGTAAACAACAACAGTACGAGTACTTAAAGTGTACGCCAGATGGCGCACAGCGATGATAAGCGATTCTTAGTTTGTGTTTTAAAGGTTGCCAATACGAATCTCGAAGATAACCGAAGTCGACCGCTTCAGCATTAGGGTGTAAATCTATCACTAAAAAGTGCGCAGATAGGAACTAGAAATACTCCAAAAGAGAGCTTTAAAAATTATGTATGGATATGATTTACTAAAACCATCGGTGGAAGTTTTTCAGGAAACAAATATATTACCAGTACAATGCCAGATTAAATACTCTCAAGCTGTATTTATGTTCAGGTATAGAAGTAATATGATTTCTGTTAATACAGAACTACGATACAGCAAAGATATTCACACCCATAGCACAAGATCAGCAAACTAGTTTTACAAATATTCCACAAACACTACCAAATATGGTATTAAAAGCATTTCTTATTCAGCAAGCACATAAATAAATAAATAAATAAATAAATAAATAAATAAATAAATAAATAAATAAATAAATAAATAAATATTTTTTTTGCTAGTTGCTTTACGTCGCACCGACACAGGTAGGTCTTATGGCGACGATTGGACAGGAAAGGGCTAGGAGTGTGAAGGAAGCGGCCGTGGCCTTACTTAAGGTACAGCCCCAGCATTTGCTTAGTATGAAAATGGGAAACCACGGAAAACCATCTTCAGGGCTGCCGACAGTGGGGTTCGAACCTACTATCTCCCGAATACTGGATACTGGCCGCACTTAAGCGACTGCAGCTATCGAGCTCGGTAACAAATAAATAAATAAATAAATAAATAAATAAATAAATAAATAAATAAATAAATAAATAAATAAATAAATAAATTGGCCATCCGTTGCTAGTAAATGGAAAATCAACCCGATCTAGAAAGCTAGATAAGAAACCAATAACACGACAGCAAAACCAAGAGAGCAACATCTATCTCCACCATTTACTGAAGCTGAACTGAAATCAGCACTGAGGAAGTGCAAATTGGGAAAAGCAGCTGGACTAGATGACATTCGAGTAGAGCAGATCAAGAATGTTGGTCCTGTTACGAGGCAATGACTAGTGGAATTAATGTATATCTATGTCTAAGAATAGCAAGATTCCCAAAATCTGGCGGAAGGCTAGAGTCATTGCTATCCCTAAACCAGGCAAAGATCGGCTGGATCGGATCGGCCTAATTCCTTGCTCTGTCACCTATATAAGGTCCTGGAGAGGCTCATTCTTCAGAGACTGATAGGAAAGGTCGAGTCATCTCTTATACCATAGCAAGCTGCATTCCGAGAAGGAAAAAGTTGCACATCACAGGTATTAAACTTGAGATAGCACATTGAGGATGGCTTCGAGAATCGGCTCATTACAGGCGCTGTTTTCATTGATCTTTCTGCAGCTTCTTCTAACAAAATTGTATGACATCACCAAAGACTTCCATCTAATGTGCAACATTAAAAATATTCTCCAAAATCGGAGATTCTTTGTGGAATTTCAGGGAAAAAGAAGCAGATGGAGAACACAGAAGAATGGGTTACCGCAAGGCAGTGTGCTCGCACCACTGTTATTCAACACCTATACTAACGATCAGCCTCTACCTGAAGGTACCAAGAGTTTTGTCTATGCTAATGACTGTGCAGTCACTGCTCAGACCGACTGTTTTGAAAAGGTAGAACAGACTTCGTCCAAAGCTCTGGAAGAATTTACCAACTACTACAGTGAAAATCCCCTGAAGCCATATCCTGCCAAAACTCAGAGCTGTGTGTTTCATCTCACTAACAAAAAAGCAGCTGAAACCCTACAAATCACATGGGAAGGAATCCCTCTTCACCACTGTTCGACTCCAAAATATCTGGGAGTGACTCTGGATCTGGACCGTACGCTTACGTATAAGAAACACTGCCTAAATGTGATACAAAAAGTGTCTGCCAGAAACATCATAGTGCGGAAACTGAGAGGCACCACCTGGGGAGCTCACCCTTGCACAGTGAGAACAAGCGCGCTAGCACTGTGCTACTCCACTGCTGAATATGCATGCTCCGTGTGGCACAAGTCCAGCCATGCCAAAAACATAGATGTGGCACTAAATGACACTTGCCGTATTATCACAGGTTGTTTAAGACCTACTCCAATAGATAAACACCACTGTCTCGATGGTATAGCACCACCTGAAATCCGACGTGAGATTGCTGCTAGATATGGGAAAAGCAAGGCTATGACTATGGAAGCCCACCCTTTCTATGTCTGTCAACCAGCACATCCTAGGCTGAAATCAAGAAAGAGCTTCTTGACAACCACTGAAGCTCTTAAAGGAACACCACAGCAAGCAAGTTGGAAAAATGTCAATATTTGAGAGAGTGGATGGTTCCAAAGGAAGAACTTCCCCCTGGACATTCTGAAAAGTGGACAACATGGTAGGCTCTCAATCGATTACGTTCCAGTACCGGTACCCCGAGATGCAAGATCAATCTACAGAAATGGACCCTTCCTGTGGAGACAGTTTATTGCAAGTGTGGTACTAAGCAGACTAACGATCATCTCCTACTGTGCCCTTCTTCTCCAGCCACTTGTACCATTAAAGACCTAATGAGGGCAACTCCAAATGCGCTTGTCGCGGCCAATTTTTGGTCAACCAGTGTTTAAAATTTTTCTATTTAATTTGTCTCGTTTACTTTGTATTTCTGACACGATAAATAAAGAAATAAATGTCGTTTCGTTATAAAGTTTACGTAAACTGGTCTGGATTTTTGTCCTAGCACAACGTTTGTGTTTACTAAAAATCAAAAATCTCCATGGTGCGCGAAGTCGAAGTGTGCGCTATGAATAGGTAGAAGGTACAGCAGCAGAAAAAAAAAAAAAAACCCAACAACAACATTAGAACAGTAGAACGTATGATACATGTCAGTACGTTTAAAGGAATATAAACGTAAGTATCTGTCAGAATATTGCATATAACACCGAGGTATTTCAGGAAAGGGTTTTAACCTATCAGCAAGTACCGTATACCTCTAGAATCACGTCTTTGGGAAACGTGTGTTATTTTAAGTAGTATTTAAAGTAAAGTAGCCAATAGGTAAAGTATTGATTTGCCCTTCGTATGAAACTATTCAGGCATTATTCATCGCGATATTTAAATATCGATTTTGTTATGGGTTTAAAATACATTATGAGAAGAATTGCTCACGCTGTATGTGTTCGGTGTTTTACCGATATGGTAAAACGCAACTCGTACGCTTCGAACAAAATTTCAGGTACATCATAAAATTAACTGGAGTAGCCTTCATGCTCTGTTAATCTGAAAAGTGTTTAGTGTTGTCAGTATCGTGAAAGTATTCTTATGCATGTGTTCGCGTATTTGTATATAAGTCTAAGGTGGCTAAACATCAGAGAGCGGTGATTGCGAATATTTGGTCCCCGAAAACCATAAAAGTAGTTAGTGGACGTGAACCAATAACGTTATTAAAATATTTTTTTTCTGTAATGCCTGTTGTGTTGCTACCGTACTCATTCATTGTAAGATCTCGCATTTTTTTTATCTACAGCAGTTCTTGAATATCACAGAACCTAACGATAGGAGTTTGCCATACAACTACTCACAGCGATCTCAGCCGAGGTACCGGTAGTTCGCATTTTTAGGAAGGTGAAACCTATGCCAAAATGATGTGAAACGATACTTAAAGTAGATGTCTGCTATCTTGGGAACAGGAGGACGACGACTAAATGAGTGAGTCAGAAGTGGTTCATTTTGCTTTTCTACTACTACTAAATGTTTTCATTTCACCCCTGAAGGGGGATTCGGGCTTCTTAGACGGTTATGCCATCTCTCAGACCGGGAGATTTTTTCACAGTGAAGGAAATGCTCGGAGAAGGTGAGGAGGTTGTCGGCCGTGGCCATCAGCACCCATATGATAGTTTGTAGGGGGGGGGGGGGGGGGGGGCAAAACTGGGGGTACGTAGTATTTTTAATATTTTGGAAGGTAAATGGCAACTTGCATTCTGTGGTAGAATAACCCACTGTGTTCCCTGCCTGTTGGTGGAGAACGGTATTACCGCTTCTACGTAATACTGACTTTTAAATCATTTGCTTGAAAGGAAAACATCTGACTAGAGTAGTTTGCCTTTCCCTGAGAGCTAGGGTGGGGGGGGAGCTCCCCACCTTGCCGCCGGGTATGGGCGCCCTTGGCTGTGGCCTATACTAGGAACAGTCCCAGCATTTGTAGCAGAATGGAATACCATTCTCAGGACAGCCGACGGTCGGGACTAGCCGTGAGGTCCAGCCCTCTCCTGTCTCCTAAATGCGGAGGGGTAGAGCCATGGACACCCCTCCTCTGCTCAGTTGGCCAGTCGGAGTGCAGAGCTGTTGGACCATGGACCAGCCGTGGCCACGTGTGTGCCGAGACCCACTCTGCATTCACCGATGTTTGCTTTTCCATTTATAATGTAACTTATATGGTTCAGCATCAGCCATTCACAGCTAGTTCCCAGAATACATCCTCCACCCCAGAAGTTAAATTCCAGTCATTCTAGACATACAGTGGGAGTAAAGTGAATTATTTTGATCCCATTTCAGGAATGTTTATCAACTTTTTATACACTTAGGTTTTTCTGTCTGAGTGGAAGTGAATGTAAGGCTCTTCTTGTGGCCTGAATGTGGTGGTAGTAACTCAGTTCTCTAGGTCTAAGTTTTTCCCACTAGATGGTGTATGCGCTGCCATTGAGAGACTGTGTCTATTTTGGTATCTCTTTGTTTATTCACAATATTGAGAACTTAGTTAGGTGGATTTAGCAATTATCAGAGTTTTCTTAGCGAATAAAGTATTAATTTAGCCTTACCTTTGTGATTAATAAGGAACAATAACAATGGGTAAGAGAGGAGACTTGAGTCCTAGGAAAAAGGAGATTGAGGTTATGTAGAAATGTTCAAACTTAAAATCATTTGAAATAGCCAGGAAATGTAATGTTTCTCCACAAAGTGTTGGAAGAATTAAAAGACACGTGGATTTAGGTGAACCATTTACACCAACAAAGCAGCAAAACTGCAGTGGACTGAGGAAGTACACGCCAAGGCAGAATGAAAAAAGTATTCCTTTTGTGTAACTGAAAGGCTACTGTTAGAAACAGTAGTGATCTCTTGAGTGATGCAGGTTGTAATTTAAGCACAAAGACACTTCAAAGGTGACTTCACGAGTCTGCTTTATGATTCACCGTCCAACAAAAAAGCGCAAAGTTAACACCTTCCATGGTGAGAAAGCGTTAGGCGCTGAGGCATATAGATTGGACTGCAAGTGATTGATCAAAGGTAAGTTCATTTGCTCCGTTGTTTTATGAATTAATTCAGTTGGCGGCTTTATCAAAATTTTTGTCAGAATTAAAAAATAATTTCAAATACTTTTTAAAAAATGCTTTATACTCCATACATTTCCCTTATTGCAGGATTGCTTCTCTGATGAGTTGACAGTAGAAATTATGCAAGATCAGCAGCAGCATGTGTGGAGATGTTCCGGAGAGCAGTTGTCTGACTGCGTTATGGAAACCTGTTAAGTACCTCGGTAAACTTATTGTATAGAGTGTGATACAATATCTGTCCATGGCATTGGCCATTGTATTTTGTTGAGGGCACTATGAGGAAGGAACAATACAAGCATATCCAGGATACTTGCTTAATTCGTCAAAGAAATGAGCGATATCCAGAAAATGATGGGGCACGAGTCATCTTCAGTATCAGTAGAAAAGCACTTTTATTAGTAATATACCTAATGAACACTAAACAAAATTGTATCCTATCTCATAAGAAGTAGTACCAGTTTCAGTCACTTCAGCTACATATGTAAAGTGATTTAAAAACTAAACATAATGCACAATAATATGACATACAAAATCTAAAAAATGTTGTAAACATCCTTTACAATGTCATCTTTGGTAGAGTCTCTGTTGATTAGATTAAGAAAAATATCCACATTGTGCTATCTTTGAAGCTTCTTGGAATTTGTCCTATGAATTATAAATACACTTTTAAAAATCTAAAAAAAGGTCTGATTTTCTTTATAGACAAGTGACCTCACTATTTTTTCCAAAATTTAGTCAATAAAAAAGCATCTCACATTCATGACTTTAAATAACACAAACAAACTTGTTTACAAGTATGTTGTTGGTGAAGTATCAAATTTATGTTAGTATTGTTCACACAAATGACACTTGGTTGTTATATTGAAGGAAAATGTCAGAGGGATATTATTATTATTATTATTATTATTATTATTATTATTAGCGTATGGCAAGGAAATTATATACATAATATACAATATATACATAATAACAAAAACATTGATTCACTTCAGGCGTTAGTGTTATATCTGAATCTCCAACTTTTCAATCCACTGTAGTGCTTCTGCTGTTGGAGATAGGAAGTCTTCCAAACTACCTGGATAAGCCCGCAGTTGACACTCGCTTACAATGTGAAGAATAGTCTGGCAAGGGGCTCCACAGTCACATTCTGGAGATGGTACAAAGTTCCACTTGTAGAGAGAATCCCTGCATCTTCCATGACCTGTCCCGATCCTGTTCAGTCTGGACCAAGTTGCACGTGGTAGTTGGGATCCATTTGCAATATTTTCCCCTCTGAAGATGTTATGCAGGGGCACGTTGGGAGAGTTATTCCAGCGGCCTTTCCACTCCTCCAAAGCATTGGTGGACGTCTTCAGAGCAGCATCACAAAGGGGTGGATGTCATGATTTCAGTCTTTTGAGACTAAGAGCTGGTATGTCATTTAGAACAGGTAGCAGAGGATTCTTGCAGATCTTCTTGTACTCTCGAACAAGAGCTCTGGATCTTCGTAAGTCAGGTGGCATTATTCCTGACAACAGAGGGAGCCAGTGAACTGGAGTTGATCTGATGGTGCCAGATATAAGACGCATGCTGGTATTCAATTGTCGGTCAAAATACTTTGTATATGGACTATTAATCCACACTGGAGCACAGTAGTCAGCAGCAGAGAAAACCAGTGCTAAGGCTGAAGAGCGTAGGATGTTTGCAGTAGATCCCCAAGTAGTACCAGTTAGCTTCTGAATAATATTGTTTCGGGTTTTCAATTTCTTCGACAAGTTCAAAAGATGTTGTTTGAATGATAATGTCCAGTCCAAGGTAACACCGAGATATTTTGGATACCTATTTGTGATTAAGTACTCGATTGGAGAAGGTAACATTTAGTTTTAAGTTAGCGAGGCGGTTACTCAAATGGAAGCAAGAAACCTCCGTTTTGGCTGTACTGGGTCTGAGTCTCCATTTCCTGAAATATTCTGCCAATGTGGATAAGTCCTGAGTCAAAATGTCTTCAGTTTTCTCAAAGATCTTGTGTTGTGTGGCCAGGGTCAAGTCATCAGCATAGCAGAACTTCCTGGATATTGTTTCTGGAAGATCAGAGATATACAGATTAAACAGTAGTGGCGATAAAACTGATCCTTGGGGCAAACCATTATGCAGTTTTCTCACTGAGCTTTTCTTTTCACCTAACCAGACCTGGAATTTTCTGTCGCTGGTCATGTTGTTGATAAGCTGTGCAATCTTTCTGCAGGGTATAGCTCTGAGTAATTTATAAATCAATCCTTCCTTCCAAACGGTATCAAAGGCAGCAGTGAGATCCACAAAGACAGCAGATGTTTTAAGCTTTTGCTGGTATCCGGCCTCAATGTAAGATGTTAATGAAAGTACTTGATCACAGCAGTTTCGGTTAGGTCTGAAGCCTGCCTGATCCACAGGAATGAGTTAAAATGGTTGATCCAGTTCTGTTATAGATAAGCCTTTCAAAGAGTTTGCAGCAACAGCTAAGGAGGGCTATTGGTCTGTAACTTTCAGGCCTGTTTTCAGATTTTCCAGGCTTCAATACGGAAATAATTTTAGCTTTCTTGAAGTCAGGTGGGATTTGTCCAGTCTGAAGAATGTCCGTGTAGAACTGTGCCAACCATCTCTTTGCATTGTCTCCCATATGTGTGAGGAATTCTGGATGAATTCCATCGAAGAGGGATCTTATGAGAGGGAGAGTATCCTTAACGTCAGAACAGAAAATGAGGGAAATTGGGAAATCAACACGGATCATGAAAATTATATACTATCATCTGCAGTAGTTGTTGGAGTGGCCAGACCTGAACCCCATAGAAAGGATATGGAATATTATGAAGAATAAGATCAGTAGTCCCAAGTGCACTAATATTCCTGAACTAAAACAGCGTCTGCAGCTAGTATGGCATCGTGATGAGGAGTATCGACAGCATGCCAGAAAGTATTATGGCTGTTATTAAAGCTTAAGGTACTGTTTCAAATGATGTGAAAATAAGGGCATTACTTGGAAATTTTTGAAATATAGTAAAAGGATTGTAAATATACTATACAAACTGAAATAAAGTTAAAAATGTAAGAATTTTTGGAAATTCCTAATTCATTGTCCACGCACTGTATATGATTTCACCACCACTCAATCTACTCACTGTGGGTGGCGATGGTTACCTGTTGTAAAGGGGGCAACCCCATTTGCTATCATCTTGGGAATGTGGGACTAGGGGGTCTTAACTGAGCCTGGTATTGCTTGTGCCAGGCTCCTCACTTTCATCTCAGTGTTGTTCAGTGCTAGGAGATACCTGGAGAATGGACATAGCTGTTCTTCTCTTAATCTCAGGAACACAGCTATGTGAAATGGAAAGGTATAGAAGTTACTAATTACTATGGAGAATAGGTATAGAATTTCTGTGACATTGTCCATTTCCTTGAAGATGTCAGTGCTGGCTAATTTCTTGGCTCTATCAACGATCATTACTTTGGTTTTTTCATGTTAATTTATTGTTCCATTTGAGCATTGACATTTTTGACACGAGAAATGAGCTCTGGCACTTCCTTCTCATCACTAGCAATGAGTGCAGTATTGTCTACATAACAGAGGTTGGATACTTTCTTACCACCAGTGGGAAGTCTGCTAGAAAAATCATGCCATCCCAAATGCGATTGATGCAAACCTTTGTATATTGAGATCTTAAATTACGGTCATTTACTGTTTTACTTCTTTCAACCAGTCCATAGAAGTACTAACTCATTTTCAAACAATATAAAAAACAAGTCAAATGATTTGAGACTGAAATCGAATTCCTAGCAATTGTTAATTTATTGAGAAATCAAAAGTAGCCTTTCTTCATTGTTTCTTGTTCAATGTTATTATATTCCCATTTCATGTGATATCACTGTACCACAACTCATGAGCAATTTTTTTTTTCTGTTGGTATAGAGAGATTGAGTATTATGGAGAGGGGAGAGCAGATCAAGTCTGAACCTCGGTGGGAGGTGTGTGCAGAAGAGAATTACCCTGTGGTAAGTTTATGTTCACTTTATTATTATTATTATGATAATATTGAAATATATTACTGATACAATTGAATATGCTAGACAAGGGCTACATTGTTAAGTAAAAGAAAGTTTTCTTAAGGCGTAGATTTTTGCAACCAGTAAATGACATTATAATATATAATTTTGGTGATATTAAGTCCTCTAATACTTATAATATGGTGACGCATATTAAACTTGCAACCAGTATCGTCTTCAGAGCAATAACAAGGATTTTAGTGGCAACTGTCTCTCCGTAGTAACTAGACTCAAGATGGAGACCCTGTTAGAAATGTACTGTAGTTCATTCAAAGACCTCAAAAGTCAAGGAGATAGTTGTTGAAGAGTTAACTATCGAGGAAACTCATGATCTATACAGTATATAGCTGTCCTCTTTGTTAAATTATTTGTGTGTTTAGCAATTTCTATCACCTCACAAACGATTCTAGGTATAAAATGTTTCTCTTGAGATCTTGCATCAAAAATGATTTGATGGTCATTATGTATGGCATATTCTGCCACAGCAGACTTCTCCGGCTGGCAAAGATGTAATTGCTGTGATAGTACATTATCACACCCTCGCACTATATATAGAAGTGAGAGATATTACTGTCAGTATTCAATTTATTATTAATATTATTATATTATTTTAATTGTACATTTATTCTTAATATTGTAAGCTGGAAGGTCTCCATATGTGGTATGAGTAATTTGTTTTGTACAATGGTTGGGAAAACATTCCTATCCTAACTTGGAAAATTTGGATGGGTCATGTGTTTGTTGATGTAGTCGGAAACGTCCAATGACTCATGTGAAACACCCTAGTGTCCATTGATGGTGTTATTGTCTTGGAGCCGGGAAGAGATTCAGGGCATGGTCTTGACTAGAGGATCTACTCGTGATTGGCTGGCCGGGATGAATCCAGACAGATCATGTGAGAGGGAGGGGAAAGCTGAAATCTATATAGGCATGTGTCATACGGTGAGGGATCACAACACTGTACTGGAATGAAGTAGTGCTGACACACGATGCGGGAGTGAAACTTCACAATACGGTACTGGAGTGCCACTGCTGTACTGCACTGGACTGGACTTCAAATGTATGGGGAAGATAGTCTTTTTATGTTTGTGGAACATGACTAACGTACAAACTGTGGAGTGCTTAGGCACTTGATATTGTATCACTTGTGGCAGCTGGGTATTATATGTTGGTGAAAGCTATCTCAGACTTTCCATAATTTATGTTCAGGAATGACAAGCGTGTGTTGCTCAAGTGAATATATCTTTAAAAGAAGTGTTAGGGTCAGTGAACACAGTATTATGAGGTACAGTATCTGTGTGATATAATAAGTGCTGATTATAAGAATCGGCAAGTCTTGTTGATACACAGAGACAGTGAAGGGTACTTATCTACATATACGTGCATTGTTCAACAGACCAACTGCAAATGGTGGCTTGGTTCTCGCTTTCGTTTTCCCACTGTTTTCATTGCTGTTGTAAGTATGGAGTCTGCCAGCAGTATTTCATGTGTGTATTGTATGTATATTTTGGTGTGTTGATGAGGTGCTCATGCATGGATTTTATTGAGAATATAGTTAGAATCAGTGGAGTTATTGATGAACGTAGGTGCAGTTCCTACCTATTTAGTCATTTTCAGAAGGTTAGGTAATGCCTGAAGCAGATGTACCAGTACGCAGCTTTTATGTACATGCCCTAAGAGAGAAAGAATTATTATCATGCTCTATTAAAATTCGAGGGATCCATTCTGGTGAACTTTGGCGTCCATACTATGGACATTTCGATTAATTCTATTAAGTTTTTTTGAGTAATTTTATTTATGTATGATATTTTTATTATTGGTATTCAGAAAGAATAAAGTTACAAATGGCTGTTCAATGTAGAGCTGAATGATTGGTACATCTGTTAGGCTTATACGCGTAGATGCACTTGTCAGGTGTGGGTAGAATTCTACAAACAATGTCAGTGAAGTGTTGGATATGTATTTTGGAGTATGAAGAAATATTTTAGCAAGTCGAGTATTATAAAGAGAGGTTGTTAAAGTTGTTGGTACTATGAATCAGGTTAAGAGAAGTCAAAAGAATTCCACCACATCGAGTCTCTAATTTAAGTGAGAGTCGCGAAATGGCTGATAGTAGGAAAGATCAATTGGCAACGGTAGGTGAGGAACCGAATAGCCCGTCTCAGACTCAGCATGTAGCGGATCAATGGGAGACTTTAACTCTTAGGATGCTTCAATCGCTACTTAATCAGTTTAGTAAAGAGTTGAAGGGTGAATTAAATGTTGTTAACAGTAAGAGTAATGCATTGTCCGGTAAAATCTATAATCAGTGTTGAATTAAGCAGTAAGAGTGATGAATTGTCCAGTAAGATTGATAGTCAGAGTAAGGAGTTAAATTCATTGACTGTTGAATTGTCTAGTAAAACTGATAGTTTAAGCAGTGCTGTGAATAGTAGAATAGATGAATTTAACCAGAAGTTTGACCATCAAAGCAGGGAAATTTAGGAAGTGAACAATAAGGTAGAAGCTCAATGCTTGGAATTGACTGAAAGAATTGAAAGCTGATTTAATTTAGTTAGGAAGGAATTTGTTGAAAACAGCAAGGAATGTGATAAGAGAATAAAAATTGTGGAAGGTAAAGTCGAAGTGATAGATAGAATTAAAACCAATTAGAATGTTTTAGCGAAGCGAATAGATGAGAAGACTGATAAATTGGAGAAAGACCTGAAGTCGGTAAAAGAAGACCTCAAGTCAGTAGAAGGGAATGCCAGAATGATAGTGGAAGAAGGAATTAAAGCATGTCATGTGAAGTTAAGGCAGGAGATCAGTCAAATCCTAGTAGGTTGCAGTATATGTAGTAGGTATGTGTCTTATACGAAGGACTCTGAATTACCCAAGTTTAATGGTCAGCAGTTTAATCCAATGGAATTCTTGAAAACAGTGGAGAAACGGTTTTCCAAGGATCTTGACGGTTTAATTGAGTGGATGAGTTGATGAGATGTTGGGAGAAGCGAGATCATGGTTTCAAGTTTATAGACAGGTTATTTCAAATTTGGAGGAATTTAGAGAGATATTTAGTTCTAAATGTTAGAGTGAAGCTGTTCAGGAAAGGGAAAGAGATCACATGCTATTTAGTAAATATTGACCTCAGGAAGGTGTGTCTGTGATGGAGTATTTCTTGGCGCATGTTCTGATCAGCCAGAATATTGAAGGTCTAGCATCGGGGAGAGATACAGTCCACTAGATGTTCAGGCATTTTCCTGAGAAGGTCGGATTAGCTGCATGTATGCAGAATATCATTACGATTAAGGAATTAGAGCAGCTCCTAGAGAGGTTTGATGCTTTGGAAGGCAGGGGAGGACTAGGCAAAGTGAAGGTAGGAATTATGGGGATAATGAGGAACAAGGTAATCAGCTAGGGGGTGATAGGAATAATCAGAATTTCAGTCATTTTAGGCAAGGGAATCAGGGTGGTAATTTCGGAAGGGGAAACAGACTCTAATCAGGGAGTTAATCACCAGGAATATTATGGCAGAAGACCTGATCAAGGGGAATTAGAAAGTAGGAGGCGTACAGGTCAAAGACCTCCAGATCAAGTGCAGAGAGATGATAATAGTGAACAAACCACGCCAAGTAATTTAAACCGGAATCAGACTTCTTAGTTTAGTCAGGTAGGGAGTCCGATACCGAAATTGCTATGCATGCGATGAAACAGGTAAGCTATGATGTTGACGTGAAAGAGGAATTATTGAATGACCAGGTGTTTTGTGATCAGAGAGATTTTGAATAAGGGGGCATGATGAAGGTAAGGAAGATGTGTTGGATGACATACTTAGTGCTAGTGGTGATGGTAATAGCAGTGTTGCGATCGATAATCTTGTGGAAGTTTCTGAAATTGAAAGTGAAGTTTTTCATGAAGTTGATGAAGGTTGTTAAGTGAGTGAAGAGTGTTTACGAAGTATACATCAGGATGAGGATGTTTTTGTTGATTTAAGTGTACGTGAGAAGATTAAGGTTAGGTCAATTATGTGTGAAAATGGTGACTTTGAGATGAATGAAACTTCCAGTAAGAGAGTCGAGAGTAGCAGTGTTGTTGGCATGAATGTAGTGCGACTAGGAGCTGATATGAAAGGTGGTGTTGATGATGCATTAATTAATGATAATGATTTCATAGCATATTATGGTAATAATTTCAGTAATAGAGTGAGCGTGAGAATGGAAGTGTGTGTGAGATGAACGAAAATCTATCCAAGCGAGTGTGTAATGTTCTGTTTAATGCTGAGAGTTGTGTGAATGATTTGAATGACATGTTGTATGATACCGATGTAGAATGTGTGAAAAAGTATGTGATCTGTTTGCTTGCATTAATTATGGTTTTGTGGAAGAGACAATGTAGTGAGATTCCTTCGCATTTCAGAAATCAGGTTTTTTTGTATGTGGACTGGGTTATGAATGTTCCGAATGAAAGCTTGTATGATTCTTGTGTGACTGGATGGGATGAATGTTTGTGCGTGAAATAGTTTGGATTCAGGATGTATTCAGATTTTATTACGGTATGTATTCCTCATCTATCGATGCTGATAATATATATATTATTTACATTTATATCAGGGTCTGTATATTGTGGACAGTAGAATAGGCAAGTGTGCTTATCGGCTTCTACCTCTGACAACAAGGTCCTTGGGACATTTAATATCTATAGTCTTCCTAGATATAAGAGATAGGATCTGCACCTTGTATATAAATATATTATTAATTTTGAGTTAGTGTTCAGTAGTAAGTAGGGATTGTGTTCAATGATGTATGAAACAATTGGAGATGTTTTTATATAGTCATATTATTATTATTGTTTGGACAAATTGTATATCATGTGTGCAAATACAATGAAGTAGACTCAATGTGTATATCATTATTACAGTAATTTTAGTGTTCAGTTATGTAGTTCTTGGATTATTTATGAAGTTCTGTTCTATGGTGAATCATAATATGTGATATCATTGATTCACCAAGGAGGCATTATGTGATAGTACATATATCACCCCATCACACTAGATGTAGAAGTGAGATACATTATTGTCAGTATTTGATTTCTTTTTTTCTTCTTATTATTTTATTTGTACATTTATTCTTAATATTGTAAGCTGTATGTGGTATGAATAATTTGTTTTGTACAACGGTTGGGAAAACATTGCTATCCTAAATTGGAAATTTTGGATGATTCGTGTGTTTGTTGATGTAGTCGGAAACGTCCAGTGACTCGTGTGAAACACCCTAGTAACCTTTGGTGGTGTTATTGTCTTGGGGTCAGAAATGATTCAGGGCATGGTCTTGACTAGAGAATCTACTCATGATTGGCTGGCCAGGATGAATCCAGACAGATCATATGAGAGGAAGGGGAAGGCTGAGATCTATATGGGCATGTGTCATGCGGCAAGGGACAATGACGCTGTACTGGAACGAAGTAGTGCTGACACACGATACGGAGTGAAACTTCACAATACGGTACTGGAGTGACACTGCTGGACTTCACTGAACTGGACTTCACAAATGTTTGTGGAAGGTAGTCTTTTTATGTTTGTGGAACATGACTGACGTACAAACTATGGAGTGCTTAAACACTTGATATTGTATCACTTGTGGCGGCTGGGTATTATATACTGGTGAAAGATATCTCAGACTTTACATAATTATGTTCAGGAACGACATGTGTGTGTTATTACACGTAACTAATCTCTAATCTTATTTTAAGTGTGTGTTACTCAAGTGAATATTTTTTTTTTAAACAAGTGTTAGAGTCAGTGAACACAGTATTATGAGGTACAGTATCTGTGTGACATAATAAGTGCTGATTATAAGAATCGGCAAGTCGTGCTGATACACAGAGACAGTGAAGGGTACTTATCCATGTATATGTGCATTGTTCAACAGACCAACTGCAAATGGTGGCTTGGTTCTTGCTTTCATTTTCCCACTGTTTTCATTGCTGTTTTTGTAAATATGGAGTCTGCCAGTAATATTTCATGTATGTATTGTATCTATATTTTGGTGTGTTGATGAGGTGATGAGGAGCTCATGCACAGACTTTTTTGAGAATATAGTTGGTTATTTTAGAATCAGTGGAGTTATAGATGAACCTAGATGCAGTTCCTACCTATTTAGTCGCTTTCAGAAGGTTAGGTAATGCCTGAAGCAGATGTACCAGTATGCAGCTTTTATGTACACACCCTGGGAGAGAAAGAATTATTATCATGCTCTATTAAAATTCGAGGGATCCATTCTGGTGAACTTTGGTGCCCATACAATGGACATTTCAATTAATTATTTTTATTAATTTAATTTATTTTGATTATCTATTAAGTTTCTTTGAGTAAATTTATTTTTGATTTTATTGTTATT
Organism: Anabrus simplex; assembly: GCF_040414725.1. Classification (NCBI taxonomy): domain Eukaryota; kingdom Metazoa; phylum Arthropoda; class Insecta; order Orthoptera; family Tettigoniidae; genus Anabrus; species Anabrus simplex. The sequence goes on from NC_090265.1 coordinate 732,921,677, forward strand.
CACAAACAGTTACAGTGTCTGTGATATTCCAACCCTCGTTGCTAACTTCTTACATGTTTGGCCAACGTACACCGATCCTCAGAAGCAAGTTTAAACCAATAGGATATTTAATAGATTGCAAGCAATTGGCTATGATAATATTAGGCATAAAGATGGTCTTGATATCATACCACTGAGAATATTGCTAATTCTGTCTGTGACAGATTGTACGTACGGCAAGACGGCCAGCTTCAAAGGATGAGAATCACGTATGTGTTTTGGTCACTACTTTCCTACTTTGCGGGCACCTTTCTGGTAGTGTATTCTTCTCCACGATTTTTCTTGACTTTTATTTCATTATCTTTTCCCTGATTCTGAAGGCGATCAGGACCAGATACCAAGAAAGAAGAATTATCTACAACAAAAAATAAGTCTGCAATTATAAGAATCGAGGGCTTTGAAAAAAAAAAGAAGCAGAAATCTAGAAAGGAATGAGGCAAGGCTGCAATTATTCCCTCCTTTTCAGTGTTTATATAGAACAAGCAGTAAAGGAAATCGAAGAGGAATTTGGAAAGGGAATCACAATCCAAGGATAGGAAATCAAAACTTTGGGATTTACTGATGATACTGTTATTTTATCTGATTCTGCAGAAAATCTGGAGGAGTTGCTGAATGGTATGGACAGAGTCTTGGGTAAGGAGTACAAGATGAAAATAAATAAGTCCAAAACAAAAGTAATGGAATGATGTGGAAGTCAGGTGATGGAGGAAATATTAGATTAGAAAATGAAGTCTTAAAAGAAGTAGATGAATATTGTTACTGTACCATTTCATTGCCCTGATTACATTGAAACAAGGTGTTAGAATCGTATTCTTTGCCATGAATTGTGATAAAATGTCAGAAATCATACAGTAGAAAAATATGTTACAAGAAAATACAGACATATGGAATTAAATAGGCCATAAATATGTTGAAAGGAAATACAGACATGTCAAATCAAATAGGCCATGAACTGGAAGTAATAAGAATGTTCAGACCAACGAAATCCAAATGGCTGTGATTAAGACAAATGCAGAACTTTTAAATTGTTAAAACCAGCCTGGTGAACAATCGAATATTACGTTGAGTATCAAGATGAAGTTCTATGAGGAAATTAACACGCAAAGAAAAAGAGCTTGTTTCGGAAAGAAGATTTTTTGAATTATCGAAGAAATGAGTAGTACAGAAACATAATGCCAATCTTTGTATATGTAACAAGATTATTAAGCGCAATATTTAAAGGGACAAAGAAAAGAATAACTGTCAGTAGACTAGGATTGAACCAAAATTTATCAAGGATTGATTAGAACAGAAATTGGATATCGCTAATTTGAAGTATATTCTTGTCAAACAAGGAGATATTTAAAGCATTTTTCTAAGTCATTCAATCTGGAATATTGATGTCTACGGTGTTATAATCTACTTTGTCTAGTATAAATAAGATTCAAGAACATTCAATAGATAATAGAATTATGAAACTAATGATATCTTTAAATATGTTTCTGACGCATGTAAACGACGGCATCATGATGAACAACTAAGCTGAAAATGGGATTGACATCTGGTGAAGACCAACCAGCTGATTCTGCGAACCCGAGACTTGTGACCACAACCTGGACATGACGCAGCCATAACCCGGAGATGATGTCCCAAAGAAGAACGAGATGACACCCATCCCATTCCAGTAACACGGGCAAAATAAGCTAGGTTCCATTATATTAATTTAAAGTTCATTCATATCTAACCTAATATGTAGTTAGTTGATATTTGTGTTATTATGAAAGAAAGGTCGACATGTGTATCTTCGAGAGACAATTTCAATGTGTAGTGTCTTCGCGAAAGAACTCATAATGTTGTGTTTAATGATGGATTTAGGTAGTCCTCAATTACATATAATTACATTATAATAATAACATTCAAATATTGGGAAGATGATATTCACTAGTGAAGAGCTTTGATAATAATTTCTCGACTTATTTCCAAAGAAATATACCATGCACAATGTGTTCTTATATAGTTGAAGTGCGAAATGGAAATAGATTAACTTGTAAGATATTGAGATCGGATTCAACACCAACCTTTCACCAAATGTAAGTAAATATAAGCCTAATATGTTCATTCCTTGACAAGAAAGGTGCATCTTCTATATGAATGATAATTAGTGATCCATAAAGCGTCATTGTGTTAATGTATGAAATTTTTGAATTATGCGTTGCCTAGAAAGGATTAATTGATAATTATATGTGTGGCAGAAAACAAATACGACGGAAATATGAGGTTAGAGTTGTGAGTATTATGATTGATATATATTTGTTGATACAATTATTGTGGAATTATGGTATTTATAACAAAATATGATGAAAGATATTTATTTAAGGTTAATTGATAGTAATTTTTGCCACGCAATTCTAATTCAAGGTTATATTTTGTCATAATAGCAACGTGAATTATGGAGTGACGTATAATGTGGGTTGACATGATATACATATGGTGATATTTGTTAATTGAATTTATAGGGTAATAACGGTCTACGATCATCAAAAGATTATTTCCAAATAATTGATATTATAGTATAATAATGGTATTTTCAAGGAGAATGTCCCATGTCGCATAGTATTTTAACTGATTTAAGTCGAAACAATAGATCATTGATGAAAGCGTCTTTCATAATCTTATGTGATTGCCATTAACGAATTAAGAAATGTCATCTACGGTATGGTATTCTTTGAATTTTCGTGACCAGGTGGTAGAATTCAAGTGAAGATACGACCTTGGTAGATATATGATATTTTTATAAAAATGACGAGGCTATGTTAGAGAACTCCTACATATTTAACAGGAAATATTTTGGATATATAATATCTAATTGTAGATAATATATATATATTTCATTTTTGTTTATTTGTTGATATAATATAATATAATATAGCTATTGGAAGCTATATAGATGGAACTTTACTTATTCTGTCTACGTTATGAATGAAGTTAGAAGTATACAGTATAAAAAATAATGATCAGAGGTTACGTAATGAACAAGCATTTTTGACATTCGTTATTATTGACATTCGTATTGTCTGACATTCACTATTTTTTTACATTTCTCTTTAATATTTTCATCATTTTTCTTTTAATATGATAATAATTAAACTTCAAACAAGAACTTTCTTTATCCTTCTGAATGAGATTAATGTGTGCAAATGAATGGTTATAAATAAAGCTAGTATTTAAGAATTTAAATTATTATTATTATTGCTATATTTATTATAGAAGATTAACTTTAAGTCAATTTCTTGGATGATGATTGGCTAAACTTGAAAGTTGATTATAATTACATTTAATGATCAGACGGATATGCAGAAGTTCTGAAAAATAAGAGGCGCAGTTTACCAGTCGAATCCACATAAAATAATTTTTTTTGTATAATAATTTTAATCCTTGAGATGTATAATGCAGCTAGCTAGAGATTTTCTTGAACGCTGGCGTGTAGTTATTATGGAGGAAAGAATAGAAGTTCGTTTGCCATAAATAAATTAGTCGTTTACCCGATTGCTAGAACGGTTCAAGGAGAATTTAAGCCCAGCGTGATTGCAAGAGTAAACGAACGGTTCAAGAAAATTTATCACCAACCATGGGGCAGAGAAAGGCTGTGGATGCCCAGCGAAATTACAGAGAAATAAAAGTTAGGCACATAAAATTATCCAACTGTGAGGCTTGAAAAGGAGATTGACACTCCAGTAAAATGCATGTCGGCACGAGAAAATTTTGTCGGGCTAGAGAAGAAAAGAGTAGCTGCAGGTATATTACTTCGGTAGTAAAATGACTAACGATGGCAGAAGTAAGGAGGACATACAATGCAGAGTAGCACAAGCAAAGAAGGCCTTTCTTAAAGAAAGAAATTAGCTCATTTCAAACATTGACATAGGAATCAAAAAGATGTTTTTGAAGCATAGCATTGTATGGAAGTGAAACATGGCAATAACTAGCTCAGAAAGAAAGAGAATAGGAGCTTTTAAAATGTGGTGTTACAGAAGAATGCGGAAGGTGAGATGGGTAGATCGAATCAAATGAAGAGATACTGAATCAAATTAGTGAGAGGAGATTGATTTGGCTGAATTTGATGAGAAGAAGAGGTAGAATGATAGGAAACACCCAGGACCTGTTCATTTGGTTTTTGAGGTAAGTGTAGGTGGTTAGAACGGTAGGAATAGGCCAAGGTATGAATATGACAAGCAGATGTAGGATGTAGTAGTTAGTAGAAATGAAAAGGTTATTACAGGGTAGGGTGGCATGGAGAGCTGCATGAAACTAATACATGGACAGATGATTCCAACAACAACAAGAATGTCTTTAGACTGTGCAAGATTTATTTCCCTTTTTGTTGTTTTATTTCTCACCTCGGCTGGACTCATGCTACAGCTGCTGGTATCCATCTTGTGTTTAGAGATAGATTCGTATTCAAGGGAAGACAACTTTAAAACCTACGCATTTCTTCTTTTTTAAAAGATCCAACTCCCATCTAGTGGTGTGTGGGACATTGTATATTTGCTGTAGACCCATTGTCCACTGTTAAATAAATGTGTGATAAAATGTACCTTAGCATGAATAATATTTTCACTATGCTTTCATTGTGTTCTTATTATCATTTAAAGTTTTTAATTTGTATATTGTGGCAGAGATACTTACTGAGACAGCATTACGAACTGTCGTTCCTGTCCCACACTAGATCTGACTGTGATAGACAAGTAACTCATATTGCTCTGCATACAGTATTTTGTAATCAGGTCCTTGCTGGCACATTACCCGCCATAGGCTACATCGTAACATTATTCAAAACCAATACCTTGACTCCAAAACCATCAGCATTTTACAATTCTATTTTCCCAGGTACTGTTGGCGAGCATCTTTCTTTCCGTCTTATTGAGATGTGTTCTGTTGTTAAAGATGTCCTTTTACAATCTGCAAGGTCCATCTTCCTGCTGCAAGTCTCTCTGAGTTAACATAAACTGTCCTTATTGGCTCCATCCTTATTACATGCCCAAACTACCTCAATCTGAACATGGTGACCTGATGTAACAATGATGTTATAACGCTTGCATATATGAAATTATTGGAAACTGTACCTCGTGTACCGCGATGATGAATTTCGCCGACTGCAACCTCAACTTTCCTGAGTCAACCTCCGCTCACTGTCCTTGTACAGACACTGAACAGCTGGCCTGCTCCCCGGGCCTTCACCTACATTGCACCTGATGTCACCAGCCACCTCCAGAAGCCTTAGAAGACCACCTTGCTCTAGTATGTTCTGTCAACTGTACTATACAAGTCCGACCTACCCACCACTTAAATCAGTCTACTTTTCACTCCGGTGTGGTTGGAGGTCTACATCTGGTAGTTCTCACGCCTGCTCGTTATTTCTGAACAACAGGGAGTTCTCTTTCCTACAGTTAATTGGTGAGCAAAGGAGACACTTATTTTATTTACGGGACTTAGTCTTCCTGTGTCCTTCAGGCTTGCTTTACTTTCCAAATAGACTTGCATATGCACCTTGGAAGTTTCTTATTGTTTACAAGTGTTGGACACTCTTTTCCTGTGCAATGCCTGCTTAGAGTTCAAACAGTGCGAGATTTTGTGTAAAAATTCTGTTTACCAATTCAGCTAGAATGTTTTTAATTTTGTGCATTGGGCATTCTTTAAATATTCTAACATAAGTAATATTTCTAAGGATGATATCCCGCCTTTGTATACTTGCCATTTCTCGCTCCCTTTCCTTCTAGGCTTTTAGGCAAAGATGAATGTATGTAATTCTTGTTATTATTCAATGTTTTCAAAGTTTTTATTTGCCTGGTTATCAAATACCAGTCTTTGGTTCTTGTGGTTTAAGAAATTTCTCTTAAATTTATATAAACTTGTTTCATGGTATTATCTATGTTAAATGGTGCTGTTTACTTTATAATAGACCATAGTCAAGTCGAACGTGTATCTCTTACGCTATATGCTATTTATGATATTCTAGTACTTGATTGTGTATCATTCTTAAATACTTATCCATCATAAGGAGCTCCGTGCAATATGTTTTACTATTCTTTCATATCTATTTTCTAATTCCAGGAGAGTCTGGATGTTCCAGCCTTTTCAGAAATTGGAATAAAACAGGATCTAGAAGACTTAGTTGTTCCAAAGAATGAGCTACAGTCCACAGTACCTCAGGTGAGCTCCATTGGGTGAAACCTCTTTCTCCCCCAGAGGATTGTGAGCAGGAAATGAGTAACAGATTATATTTATAGTATCTTAACTTAGACTACCTTTGGTGGTAGTAATTTCAAACATTTGCTTCCAGAATGAAATTGGAGCAACTACTTTTGAATGCCTCGAGAGTGACACAGCAATGTGTAAGGATGAAGAGCCGTGGTAAGTCCGATGGATGTAATGACAATCCATCCTATTAACCAGTGGCAAGGATGAAATTTTATTGATTATTCCAATTTGCAACGCAATCTTTTATACCTCCTACCAGCATTAGGATATATCAGATCTTAAAAGTTACTGCAGGGACCGATGACCTAGATGTTAGTCCCCTTTAAACAACAGGCATGATCATTATAATCAACCAGTAGAGTTATTAGTGCCAGGAGAACACTCGTTACACAATAGCATTTCAGCCTAATTTGATGGAAATTAACAATATTTTTAACCCTTGTGCAATATATCATTCTTGCTTGAATTCGTCAATTGCCCCAGGAGCTGGACAGGGTATTTCATGAAAAGTTATCGCTATTTACAGAGCTGATTGCTGAACAAATTTGATGGGGGAAAAAAAAAGTGTTATGAACTTCTATCATATTCTCAGTGTTTACTGAGTTGATTGAAAGTTGATTCTAAAGTACATTTTCCTTGAGTTCATTTCAATGAAAGAGTGAAATAAGATTTAGTCTACACACACACTGTATTGGCCTGAATATAAAACGACCTCACATATAAGACTACTCTAGACTTTGCGGCATAGTAGTGCGACATCATAAATGCAGTCCTAATTGCCGTATCATTTGTTTTCACCTCCCTATGTGTGCCTCAAATTCTGTTAGGCTACTCCTGGATGGATGCTTTTAAATGTAACTGTTTTTATAGAAATTGTACCGGGCGGTACACCTCCACACCGTTTATTTAAAAGTTGCGCCAGTTGAAACTCCTCTTCTGGAGGAAGTCTGAACTTTATCTACGGTCTTAATTTCCAAATTTCTCAGAAGATGTCACTACCTGGAAATTTTTGAGTTTGTGAACTGTGTCATTTTCGACGTACTTTTGTCTTGCTTGTATTAAGAAGTGTGAACTTTCTCTTCTAGAGGACACTACTGAAGATCAACAATAGTGCACCCTAGTGCAGAGTCAAAGAACTATTTTGTTGGAGAAAATTTAATTTCAGGAGTTTGTTCTTCGTTAAATTTCTTTCTGTCATTGTTTAAGTTGGCAATATTTACCCCTTTCTTCCCCTTGTTTTGAATGTATCCAATCACGAATTTTTTCAATTAATTTCTGACCAATCTGGTGTATCTTTCCCCACCTTGAATCTGTTGCGGGGTCCTACCCAATAAAATCTTTGTGGGAGGGTGTTTTCTTTCCCCTAACGCCTAGAACTTTCTGCGAGAGTATTTAAACTGCTGATTTTAGGGTCTCCGGGCCACTTCTGTTCCATCTTTCAGTGTATTAAGTACATAGCAGGAGGCGGGAAGCGCCTCTTTCCTCGGCAGCGGTCAACAATAAGGTAATGGCCGATTAATAAATTTTTTTTCTTTGCCAGCTCAGCAGTTTAACTTTCGGGGCAGGTTCTAAGCGTTCCCCTATGTAACCTTTTCCTAAAATGTAACTTCTCTTTTCTTCTATTCTCTTGTAAAGCGACATACTGGGATAGAGAGTGTTAACCCTCTCGAGCTCCCACTCACCTTGTTTGAGGTGAACTTATTTTTCGCAACCTATTCTTCAGTAATGTAAGTTAGTAGTTTCTTAAGTCACCTCTGTAGTATGGGATTAGCCCTTGCATCAGTGGCCTTAGAGCCAAAATAGGTCTTAAAGACAAAGTGTATTAGGAGTGCAAGTTCGCCTCCTCTCAAATTGTGATTTTAGAGGTCATGTATTAACTTTCTGGTCATTTAACAGACCTCAGTAGATTGGGTATTTTGCTCCTGTGTATATGTCCTTTGAGGACGGCTTAAAGGTGGAGTTCGGAGTGGCCTATGATAGGCTTGTATTTTAAGGGGAAGTTGCCCTTTTTGAAAATTGTGTTTCTGCCTCAAGGAGGCTTTTGGATGTAATTGGAAGCCGGTGTTTCTGGCATGTTTGGGGGTTTTCGGCCCCTTTGTTGTATGGTGTTCATTGTAAGGTTGGGCTCATGGCTCAAGAATTATGTTTCTGACTTTTTGAAGCCCCAAATGGGGTACCTATGTAAATGTAATTGTCAATCGTGTTTCGGCTACTAAGTACCTGTTCAATTTGTTGTTACCTAATTTTGAAAAGAAAATATAACCTTGTTAAATTTTAAAATTAATTTCACTTTAGTAGCTTGAGACCCCTTCACCACCCAGCACCTTCTTTCATGCATAACTACCACCAAAACACGGTAACAAGTGGTAGCAGAGCGTGGTTGAATGGGTCTCAATTTAGCCCCTTTTGACGGCTAAACTCTGTTTTGATCCGAACTCTAACCATTTTCTCAGTTGCTGGAAATTTTTTATTGAGGTTTTTCAAAAATTTTCTGTTATCATGCCCGGCCCTCGCGATGTTCTCCTCCTTAACTACTTGCGCAAAGAGGAGTTAATCTACGAATTAACTATTAGAAATGTGCAATCTGGAGGCACGGTTGCTATCGATACTAACAAGCTTAGAGACTCCCTTGATTTGCCCATTTCCATCCCCAATTTGGGAGAGAAAGAAATTGATGACTCTCTTTCCACGATCGTCGAGAACATTACTGGGCTAGCATCGGTCGTTAGTTTTTTTGATGAAAATGATCCGTCTCCTAATCAAATTAAGCGTGTGCAAGGCAGGCTATATCATTTTTCAAATAGAGTTAATGATCTGTTGTCTCTAAAGGTGAATGACGTTCAGAGGAAGGAAGCTAATACGCTCCTTGAAACTATTTCTGAATTGTCTAGTAAAGTCACTCAATTGTTATCTGGGGAAATTCCTCCCAAATCTGATCAACCCACCATAGTGAATGTAGGTAGCGAGGAAGAGTCTCCTAAGGGAGAAGTAAATAGGAAAACCCCCACTGCTCAAACTATCTCTGCCCCATTGGACAACGAGCCTGAACGCCGTGCATCGTTGAGTAACATCCGTTCTGAATTAACTTCTTTGCCCCTGA